>NC_135818.1:78724254-78821754 GCF_964213995.1 Mustelus asterias
TGTGTGAGTGTGTGTGTGTGTGTGAGTGTGTGTGTGTGTGTGTGAGTGTGTGTGTGTGTGAGTGTGTGTGTGTGTGTGTGAGTGTGTGTGTGTGTGTGAGTGTGTGTGTGTGTGTGTGAGTGTGTGTGTGTGTGAGTGTGTGTGTGTGTGAGTGTGTGTTAGCCAGGTCGAGGCTACAGCTGTGTTCTCCCAACTCTACACACATAGATTCTGCTGTTGGGCCTCTGGTCCTTGTTACTGCCCAGGCGAGGGACTCGCTGCTACCAATGTCACACGTGTGTGCGTGTGTGTGGCAGACTGTGAAAGCTTAACAGGCCTTAGCTGCCTTGCCATCACCACCCTCTCCTTTCTTTCTTTCTGTAGGCAGGGCGAAGATAAGACGGAGCAGGTTTAAAGTTTAAAGTTGTTTTGTTAGTGTCACAAGTAGGCTTATATTAACACTGCAACGAAGTTACTGTGAAAATCCCCTAGTCACCTCACCCCAGTGTTCGGGTACACTGAGGGAGAATTTAGCACAGCCAATGTACCTAACCAACATGTCTTTCGGATTGTGGGAGGAAACCGGAGCACCCGGAGGAAACCCACACAGACATGTTGAGAACGAGCAGACTCCGCACAGACAGTGACCCCAAGCCAGGAATTGAACCCGGGTCCCTGGCGCTGTGAGGCAGCAATGCTAACCACTGTGCCACCGTGTCACCCTGCGTTGCCAACTGCAAAAAATGGAACCTTCGCCGCATGACTTCCCCCCCAAATTCCAGCCATTAGTCGGCCAACACATCCACCCTTGTGACACACGGCCTTCCCACGCCAGTGTGAAAGTAAAGGAGACTCACTCCACAATTGGATGATGCTTAACTGTCAGTCAAGCGGCCATTACCACCCCCATCCCAATTTTCAATATTTATACATCTGATAAAGAGAAATGCTTGAAGAAAATTACAAAACGGAATAGCGTTTAATGGCCCGGTGACTTTTTTCTCCAGTATCCTGGAGATGGATCTGCAATTCCTGCAGACCCCAGGCCAATCCTGGAGGGTTGGCAACCCAAAGAGGGAGCTACAAAAGGAAGATGGAAAGAAGATTGGGTCAGTCAGGTTCTCTCACTCACTGCCACTCTGTCTGTGGGAGGAGCAGGGCAGATGTAAAGGGAAAATTCAATCAAATCCACTTGGCAACAAACAAATACTATCACATTTGCCTGTTTCAGGGGCACCACAAACATGGGATAGCCTGATCAGGCTAAATCAACATCCCACCTTGGCTAAGAGAACAGCACTCTGACAGATCATCTGCCTAGAATAAAGTGAAATCTGCAAAAGCCCCACCCACCACAAGTCACATGATGGAGTATGATGCTCTCGATCATGTGATATCCATAGAGCACTCCTGAACAGGAAGCCAATAATCTGGATACACAGTCGAAGTGCGGACCAGGTGTATTAATGGAGCTAAACTGCAGACCTGGTGATGTTAAAAGCAAATTACTGTGGATGCTGGAATCTGAAACTAAAAAGAGAAAATGCTGGAAAATCTCAGCAGGTCTGGCAGCATCTGTAAGGAGAGAAAAGAGCTGACGTTTCAAGTCCAGATGACCCTTTGTCAAAGCTTTTAGCCAAAGCTTTTTAGCTTTGACAAAGGGTCACCTGGACTCGAAACGTCAGCTCTTTTCTCTCCTTACAGATGCTGCCAGACCTGCTGAGATTTTCCAGCATTTTCTCTTTTGGACCCGAAGATGTTTCTCAATCGCAGATTCAATCTGAAAATCCATGGCCGGAATTCTCTGGCCGTTCATGCCAGCGGGATTCTCTGGTCCCGCTGGCTGTGCAGCTCCTGCCGCGGGTTTCCTGGCAGAGTGGGGTGGCATCAATGAGAATTCCCATTGACAGCAGCGGGAGCAGAGGATGCCACCATCAGCGAGTGGTGTGCCGTCTCCCGCCACCAAGAACATCACTGTGGAGGTGGGGGGGGATCTTGCCTGCATGTTTCTCAGAAGTTTTGAGATTCACTTCAATGGCTTCAGTCACCGGCTTTGAGACAATTCAATGTCAATCTTAAACTTTGAGCTAAAATAAAAGCAAAATACCCCAGACGCTGGAAATCCGAAACAAAACCAGAAAATGCTGGAAAATCTGTGGAGAGAGAAGCAGAGTTAATTTTCCAGCCACACTTGATCTCATGCTGGAAAATCCTGCCCGAGGTCAATGGACTTTTGCATGGTACGTGTTTCAAGTCCGAATGATTACTTCAGAGTTATGGAGAGAGGGGAATGAGATTCATAAGTAATCGGAGCAGAAATAGGCCATTTGGCCCATTGAGTCTGCTCCGCCACTCGAACAAAGCTGATAGTTCATTGAATCATACAGTACAGAAGGAGGCCATTCAGCCCATCAAGTCTGCATCAACCACAATCCCACCCAGGTCCTATCCCCATAACCCCATGCATTAACCTGAGCTAGTCTCCCAGACACTAAGGAGCAATTTTAGCACGGGCAATCCACCTAACCTGCACATCTTTGGACTGTGGGAGGAAACCCACTCAGACACGGGGAGAATGTGCAGACTCCGCACAGGCAGTGGCCCAAGCCGGGAATTGAACCTGGGTCCTACGGTGCTGTGAGGCAGCAGTGCTAACCACTGTGCCGCCATGCTGCCCAATCTGCTTCTCATCCCCATTTTCCTGTCTTCTCCCCATAACCCTTCAACCCATTACCAATTTAAAATCTGTCTAACTCCTCCTTAAATTTACTCACTGTTCCAGAGTCCACCGCACTTTGGGGTAGCGAATGTGGGGATGAATTTCAGTGTTTCATCTCCCTCTCAATACTCTGTAAAATCTGTCACATTTCCCCCCAGCTCGGAATTAGAGTCATATAGACTCGAAATCTCTCCCCTGCGATGCTGCCAGATCTTGGGGGCGCGGGTTCCAACACTTTCTGCATTTTATTTTTAAACTTAGAAACTCTTCGGTGTTAAACAAACAGAAAATGTCGAATTTAAAACGAACCGTGTGTCAAACATTAGGGGCGTTTTACATTCCAGTTAGAATGCTGTTAAGAGGGAGCGAATGGGTTCAATTCAGACACAGATAGGCAAGAGGGGGTGAACAGTGCTTTGAAGCACTGAGACTTTCCACAGCGCGAGTGAATGAAGGATGCTTTAATTCTCGGTGGGAAATGGCAAAGGGTTTGCATTCAGTTGTCAGGAGGAGGATAAAGGGCGAAGAGAAGTCTTGGAGTGGGCTTCCTGTTCCCCTGGACTGAGGAAGAGCGACGGGGGAGGCAAATAAACTGGGGTTGGTAAAATGTAAAGAAAAACGAGAAGGTGACAATAGAATCAATGAAAGTGTGGAGGGGGGGGGGGGGGGGAGTGAGAAGATAAGTGAGGAAGGTGAGAGTAAGTGGGTAGGAAATGAAATTGAGTGAATGAATAAGGAATCATTGGAAAACAGTGGGTTGGTACAATACTGGTTCCAAATCAGCTGCAACTGAATTAGAACACGGGCAGGCTGGAAAGTGGAGTAAAGGCAAAACGAGTAAGCAAAAAAAAGTCTTGTGCATCAGCTGATTAGTATTCAGCTCACAGCTCAGCTGAGCGGAGCAGTGACAGAGATCTGGGAGCAGCACTGGAACTGGAGCCGGCAAGGGGCACTGATGTGAGCAGAGCAGACAGACTAGACCTGGACACACACACACACACACACAGCCTGTACATCCACACACAGCTACTGTCCTGACAGGTTAGCCAGTTCAATCTCAGTGCATTGCTCAGGGCAACAGGGGGCTGCTGTGAATCACCATGGACTTCACTCGCTGTATGTTCTGGAGAAGGTGAATTAACTACCTGAGTGTGTGGTACGATCTACAAGTGATTCATGTTTTTTTTGCACCTTTACACGGTTCTCCTGACAAGTGCGGCTCTCTCTCTCTCTTCGGTTGCAAAAATCCCAACCTTTTAGGGCGGGGGGGTGGAATTTGCAACAATCCCGCTTTATCCTCAGCAGAACCGATGTCTCAATGTCCCTCCCCTGCTCAACTTTCCTGCCGATGGCTTGCGATTCTTGTTCAGGTAAGGAGACTGGGAGCTAAACTGGAGCCGGGGCTGGAGAGCTGGGGGGAAGGGGACCCTCTCTGCGACTTTTAGTGTTGTTACACAGCACAGATGTATCTTAACCTTATTGTCACTGCTGTACTAAAACGCGTACCAATCCTCTTAATCCTTCCCCGGGTCAGTAAGGGCTGCTCTGGAGACTGTTGTGAAGTTGTGTGTGTGGATGGGGGATTTTGGTCACTGGCGGGTTTGTTTTTTTAAGCTAGAATGTTGTGAGCTGGCTGTGTGTTTAGTCCGGAGAGGAACCCACACCCTGCTGTAACATTTCATTCATCCAAACCCGAGGCAGCCGCAGGAAGAGGTTACCCCAGTTTGAAAAGCTTCCCAATGTGAAGTGCAGGGAGCAGCAGTTACAACGCGCCTGAGTAAAATTCGATCTGTTCTATATTGGGCCTGTGTTTAAAAAAAATCCGTTCCACATGTCACATCCTGAGAGGCGATTCTTTCACTGATTGGAAACCGAATAATCTCCGGCCCTGTCGTCTCTCACATTGTGTGCACAGTGATAACGAGAGTCCCTGGACAAACATGTTGCAGCATCGTTAGGTATTATAATGTGATTAAGACTTTATTCATCAGAGAATCATAGAATCCCCACAGTGCAGGAGAGGCCATTCAGCCCATCGAGTCAGCACCGACTCCCTGACAGGATATCTTACCCAGGCCCTCTTCCCCCACCCTGTAACCCTGCACATTTCCCATGGCTAATCCACCTAACTTGCACATCTTATTACATTAAGGGACAATTTAGCATGGCCAATCCACCTAACCTGCACATCTTGGGACACTAAGGGTGTCCAATATGGTTTCTGGGAGATTTGAAGGTATTTTCTCCCTTTGCAAAAATCATGCCAGAATGTGTGTTTTTAAATCCGGTACCTCTCACCATTCGGTTAATAGAAATGTGTATTTTGTCAACTAGTGATGAGTAAAAAAAAAGGCACTAACAGATACAGTCATTCTTTCCAAAAATCCCTTCAAAATTGCCCCCATCCCCTCACTGACACCTACCATCCTCTACTTCCACCTACTAAGTGGCTATTGTTTTATCAGCTATTTGGTTACAGGGGACATCACAACCCCATCTTGCCCTCCACTCACTCTGTGCTGCCAGTAAGGCTTCTTGCGAATGGAGAGGTGATCTGGGCTGATTCTCTTCTCTCCCTCACCCCAGGGGCGATTGGGACCAAGCCCTTATGTGTCCACTGTCACACAATGGGCCGAAAGGGCTATTTATGTGCCGTGTGACTCTTATTCTCATTCAGTGGCATTGCTGGTGACGTGAGGGGGTGGAACAAACTTTCTAATGTGGGCCCAATAAGTAACCCCCCCCCCCCCCCACAACTCGCCCCCCCCCCCTCATCCCCCACCCTCTTGCTCAACGTATTGAAGAGATGACCATCTCTGGAAAACATGTCCTAGAGATTGGGGTGGAGGTGAATGTCTCCCGCAGGGAGCTGTTACCCCGGCGCTGGCCCAGTGGGGAGTTAGGACTGCATGATAAGTATCATTTGCAGTTGTGGAGAAAAGGAGGTCTTTCGGTGGAATGTGTTGTGTCAACATTTCATGAATGAGTCTAAAGGTGAGTCGGATAAACCAGAAAAGTGGAATATAGACAATTCCTGCTTCTGTGCTCAAACATCAAAGCAGCAAGGGAGCTTGCCCGCTCTGACCCCCACTACACCCATGACATGACCGAGGGAATCTCCACATTAGGTGGCACAGTGGTTAGCACTGCTACCTCACAGCGCCAGGGTCCCCGGTTCGATTCCCAACTTGGGTGACTGTCTGTGTGGAGTTTACACATTCTCCCCATGTCTGCGTGGGTTTCCTCCGGGTGCTCCGGTTTCCTCCCACAGTCTGAAAGACGTGCTGGTTAGGTGCATTGGCCGTGCTAAATTCTCCCTCAGTGTACCCAAACAGGCACCGGAGTGTGGCGACTGGGGGATTTTCACGGTAACTTCATTGCCGTGTTAATGTAAGCTGACTTGTGACAGTAATAAATAAACTTAAACATTCCCAGCCACTGAAAGGATTTGGAAATCAGCACTCTGATGTGACCTCCACCTTGAAATTGCACTTTTTGCCACAGGCATTAGGGAAAAAAGGATGTGTTAGGTCAAAGTATTTCTCTCGCTCTCTCTCTTAAAGTGGTTATAGATAAGATCAGGTGAAAAGGGGAAGGGGTCAAAACTCAGCAAGCTTGACCTGCCAATGGGTTGAACTTGCTTGAAGTGGCATTCCTGTGTACGGTGTCGCTATGGGGATCAGAGAGAGAGAGAGAGAAAATAAATAAACCAGTTTAATCCCTGCTTAACAACCTGGAGTATAAATAGTGTGTGAACCACAGCAACCCAGCCCAGGTATGAGCACCATTTCTCTTAAAAGTTTGCTAATTATTGAAGTTAAAATTGCGCACCAAGTGTTAAGTGCTGTTTTTTTGTTTGCGATGGGGAGGGTGTATAGAATGACGGCTGCTAATGGTTCCATAACCCTGTATTTCAGAAGAGAATTCATTCCGTAAATCACTTTGAACATTTAATCGTAATGAGATGCTTTATGAATACATGTTTTATCCTCGTATTAATATCAGCAGCAATAAATCTGCCTCCATTGCTATTATGACTGTAATTTGAAGCGTTTGAAGTTTAACAGTTATAGAAGTAAGACAAGATGGTGGAGAGCAGCTCATTATTCTGTGCATAAACTATCGGAGCCCTGCAGTTAGACCCAAGCCTGAAATCCACTTCTAGTTATCCCTGATCTTCTATATATAAACCATCTGAACCTCATTGGTGTGTGTGCTCACTAACACCAACCACAGAGACTGCTTTTCTCAAAGCTTATTCTACACAGCAGCAAAAAAGGAACCTTTTTTTTCCCAGTTCCAATTATTTTGTGCGACTTTCTGGGGAGAAGGGATGACCTCAGACTGTTATGCTGGTTAGGTTAAAGCTGACACGGGGACACGTGCTACATATGAGAGGAAGATAGGGAATTGGATAAAAACCTGAATAGAAAATAAAATTGCAGAGTGATGGGGGGAGAAGGGAGTGAGGCCAACTGAAATATTGACAGAAAGTGCTGGAAAAACTCAACAGGTCTGGCAGCTTCTGTGGAGAGAGAGGCAGAGTTAACATTTCAAGTCAGCTTGACTCCTCTTTGGAACGATTCTTTAATGGGATGCGGACATGGGATGAGGGTGGCATGGTGGCATGGTGGCACAGTGGTTAGCACCACTGCCTCACAGCGCCAGGGATCCGGGTTCGATTCTGGCCTTGGGTCACTGTCTGTGTGAAGTCTGCAAGTGTCTGCGTGGGTTTCCTTCGGGGGCTCCGGTTTCCTTCCACACTCCAACGATTTGTGGGTTAGTTGGATTGGCCATGCTAAACTGACCCTCAGTGTCGGGGGATTAGCAGAGTAAATACGTGGGATTACGGGGATAGGGCCTGAGTGGTACTATTGTTGGTGCAGGCTCGATGGGCCAAATGGCAGCCTCCTGCACTGCAGGCATTCTGTGACAAGCTGCCACTTATCCTTCCCTAATTATCCTTGAATCGAGGGCTTTGCTCGGCCCATTTCAGAAGGGACAGTTGAGAGTCAACCACATTGCTGTGGCTCTGGAGTCACATGTCGGTCAGACCGGGTAAGAACGGCAGATTTCCATCCCTAAAGGACATTAGTGAACTAAATGGATTATGGTGACAATCAGCGATGGTTTCCTGGTTACCTTTACTGAGATTAGCTTTTAATTGCTTATTTCATATCTCCAGCGTTTGTAGTATTTTGTTTTTTGCTTTAGTGAGACTATCTGTGTTAAGTCTTGCAGAAAGCTGGCTCAGGCATGATGGGCTGAATGGCCTCCTTCTGTGCTGTAACCATTCTGTGAAAGCCCCCTTTATATGGTTGTATTGCTTTGTCAGTTGTAGGCAAATTGATCTGAACTGTCTCATTATCAGCTCCCGTCTGCTCTCCCATGCTAGCTCCTCTGCTGTGAAGGACTGTCCAAAACTGGTCCATCTTAAAACATCATTAGTAAAGATATTGGTGCTGCAACACTCCTACATTACTACATTTCAGTGACTTGTCAAGTTATATTAAACTCATCGTTTACTAGAGCTATGTTCAAACATATTGGGGCTGTAGATGTAAACAAGTATTCATCTATGTAAGATGTTGCTTGCCGTTTTGGTCCACCTACCTCATGAATGACCTTCCAAGCCCACAACCTCGACCACCCAGAAGGACAAGGGCAGCAGGTGCATGGGAATACCACCATCATCAAGCTCCCCTGCAAATCACACAGTATCCCGACTTGGAAATGTATCGCTGTTCCTTCAGTGTCACAGGGTGAAAAATCCCCACCCAGGGATTGCAACAGCTCAAGAAAGGGGCTCACCACTAATCATCTCGAGGGCAATTAGGGATGGGCAATGAATGTTGGGCTCGCTAGCGACCCTACATCCAATAAATTTTTAAAAAACATTGTGGCTGAAGACAAGATGGAGAATGAGCAGCAATGGTGAATCCTGACCAGAAAACATTGTGAAACAGCGATAGATTTTCAATCTTAATTCTTCAGTGAAGCAAAGAGTTCATGAGGATCTGCTTCAAGTTTTTTTCTACTTTTTAAAGGCTTTGATAACATTACTGTAACGGGAGAGTGTGAAATTAGGGATGAGGAAGTGTGATGGGTGAGATTGGAGGCACAGTTTAATTTTTCTCAAAGGGTACACAAGTTGCACATCAGGATTCTGGAGATAATAAGAAGAACTGACACCTTCCAGTCCAAAGTTATTTTTTAAGTTTATTTATTAGTGTCACAAGTAGGTTACATTAACACTGGGTTTCCTCCGGGTGCTCCGGTTTCCTCCCACAGTCCAAAGATGTGCGGGTTAGGTAGATTGGCCAGGTTAAAAAAAATTGCCCCTTAGAGTCCTGGGATGCGTAGGTTAGAGGGATTAGCGGGTAAAATATGTGGGGGTAGGGCCTGGGTGGGATTGTGGTCGGTGCAGACTCGATGGGCCGAATGGCCTCCTTCTGCACTGTAGGGTTTCTATGATTTCTATGACTGCAATAAAGTTACTGTGAAAATCCCTGAGTCGCCACACTCTGGCACCTGTTCGGGTACACTTAGCATGGCCAATGCACCTAACCAGCACATCTTTCGGACTATGGGAGGAAACCGGAGCACCCGGAGGAAACCCACGCAGACACAGGGAGAATGTGCAGACTCCGCCCAGACAATGACCTAAGCCGGGAATGGAACCCGGGTCCCTGGTGCTGTGAGGCAGCAGTGCTAACCACTGTGCCGCCCCTGCAAGGAGCCTTTAGACAGAGTGGAACAGGTCTGGACTGGTTGGGCTGAATGGCCCAGTTTCCTATCCCAGGTATCCAATGTAATGAACTTTAGGAACACCATGAGATAATAGCAGAATGATCATTTCTGATAACACTTTGGAACCTCCTAAGACTCGGCTGGTCACCTTCTGAGAGATTGGTGGCAAATATTTGACAGGTGAAGTGGAGAAAGGAAATCTACGGGTATTGGAACAAGTCCAGTGAGAGGTCTGGTGACCTATTCCTCCTCCTGTGTGAACAGTTCATTACAGTTACTGACACCTGAGACCTAAATGAGCTGTACACTGGCAATGGACAATGACTCTGCTAATGAGGTGATTTTGGAAAGATGTCAGGATAACTGTTATGTCTGTGATGTTATTGTGCCTATAAGAAATGTATTGGTGTCATATTTCTTTAGCAGTCAATTCTATTAACCGGTGTCGCTTTGTCTATAACTAACATGTTGTTACTGCAGCAGCATAATTGATCTTAATGGCTGAAATGCTTGTTTTGATCTGGGTTAATGCAGGGATGTTATTTTAGTTTTTTTCTCCCTGGGGTTTTTCAGAGTGGGGCTTGATTAGGTTGGTGACAGGTAAGGTCATGTGACTGGGTGGGACTAGGCTCAGTGAGAAAACAAGCTGTTTGGGACCTGTAGAGAGAAGAAATAGGTCTGTGTCTCTGTGGAAACGAGATTGAAGATTGGAATCTGCCAGAAAATAGGTCTCTTTCTCTGAAGTTCTGCTGTTTGAAGATAGAATTTTTTTCCTCTGGAGACTACTGTCTGGTGGTCAGAAGACAGGTATCTGTCTGGATCTCTGTCTAGAGGGGATAAAGGCTGGCAACTTGGCGCCCATGTGAATATATCTGTTTTCGGGCTAACTGATTCTGAAGAAAGATGTATGTCTGTGAGATTATTGCTTAAATTTGAGCTATAAAGATAGTTAACTATTAAATATTGTACCTTGTCATGTTTAACTATTTCAATTGGGAAAAATTATGCTAATTCTTTTTGTTATATTCTGACGGTGTTGTTAAATAAAGTTCGTTGCAATAAAAATTACCTGTGAGTTAATAGGATCACACCCGGAGCGAAACACCTTTGTCCACACTAATGCCAAAATCAAATAAATTTGGGGTCTAGGCTAACTTCATAATATACCTTGGAGTCCAAAGATGTGTGGATTAGGTGCATTGGCCATGCTAAATTGCCCCTTAGTGTCCCGGGATGCGCAGGTTAGAGGGATTAGCAGGGTAAATATCTGGAGTTGCAGGGATGGGGCCTAGGTGGGATTGTGTCGGTGCAGACTTGACAGGCCAAATGGCCTCCTTTGACACCGTAGGGATTCTATGAGTTTCTGATCTAACATGTCTCACCTCATCAATCCAAGTTGAAATTAAGATAACCTCATTTCTCCCTTGTTTATTTTTGTTTTAGGTGTTTTATTGAGTTGGATGATCAGCCATGATAATAATGAATGGTGGGACAGGTTTGAAGGGCAGAATGGCCTACTCCTGCTCCTATTTCCTATGTATGTGTGCTTCGTAAAACGCATTATAAATTGTGTTCAAAAAGTTGGATATGAACATCAGCTGGAAAATTTGTGCAGCGATGATTAAATACCTGGAAGTTACAAGTGGAAATCTAATAAGGAATTCGGACGTTTTTTTATATAGGATCATGTAGAAGTTCCGGTGTATACTGGCTTAACTGCCAAGCTGTGGCAGATGGTGGTTAAAGGATATGGACTTGTTCTGATGTCACTGCGTCTGTATATGTCTGTTTCATTTTCAGGTTCCTTCTCACTTTTCTATCTCTTTTTCCTTCTTTCCATCACCGTCAGCTTCTCTGCTGATTTATTCTGTCCTATTCGATGTACAGTACTGGGTGGTGTGCCAAGGAAAGAGGCCACCAGAGGCTTTGTGCATTGAGATGGGGGCTGAGGGAAACGAATATGTCTCCCTTCTCATGACTCCCCCCTCCAATTATTTATTTGTGCCCCTCACTCCAGCACATCACTTTCAGCTTCATCTTCCCAGTATTTCCTACAACTCTGACTTGAGTGGCACAGTGGTCAGCACTGCTGCTTCACAGTGCCAGGGACCCGGGTTCAATTCTGGCCTTGGGTGACTGTGTGGAATTTGCACATTCTCCCCGTGACTGCGTGGGTTTCTTCTGGGCTAGAACCAGAGGGCACAACCTCAAGCTAAAGGAACGACACTTTAAAACAGAGATGAGGAGGAATATTTTCAGCCAGAGAGTGGTGAATCTGTGGAACTCTTTGCCGCAGAAGGCTGTGGAGGTCAGGTCATTGAGTGTCTTTAAGACAGAGAGAGATAAGTTCTTGATTAATAAGGGGATCAGGGGTTATGGGGAAAAGGCAGGAGATTGGGGATGAGAAAAATATCAGTCATGATTGAATGGGGGAGCAGAGTCAATGGGCTGAGTGGCCTAATTCTGCTTTGATGTCTGGTCTTATGGGCGCTCCAGTTTCCTCCCACAGTCCAAATGATGTGCAGGTTAGGGGGATTGGCCATACTAAATTGTCCCTTGGTGTCCAAAGATTTGTGGGTTAGGGGGATTAGTGGGGTTATGGGGATAGGGTCTGCGTAAGATGATCTATTGCAGAGATGATGGGCTGAATGGCCTCCATCTGTACTGTAGGGATCCTATGATTCAAACTCCTGCCATACTATTTCTTCCTATTCCCCTTTGGACTATCCACTAAACCAAGATCTCCTCCATTTCTCCTTTTAATGTTTTTAATTAATTCATGGGACATGGGCGTCGTTGGCTGACCAGCATTTATTGCCCATCCCCAGTTGTCCTTGGAGTGCAGCTGAGAGTCAGCCACATTGCTGTGGCTCTGGAGTCACATGTGGGTCAGACTGGGTAAAGATGGCAGATTTCCTTCCCTAAAGAACATTAGTGAACCAGATGGGTTTTTACAACAATCTACAATGGTTTTATTGTCATCAATAGATTCTTAATTCCAGATTTTTTTTATCAAATCAAATTCCACCATCTGCCATGGCAGGATTCGAACCCAGGTCCCCAGAACATTAGCTGAGTTTCTAGATTAATAGCCTAGTGATAATACCACCGGGCCATTGCCTCCTCCTTGCTCTGCATAATTTACTCCAATTTTAATCTTCCTTTAGTCGTTCCCATTCACTCCCTTAAAGAATGGGTAAATAGAAGCTCCTCATTATAACTTCACTCTTCCCCCCCCTCCCCTATCATGCCCTTTATTCCTAGTTCATTCATGAAAACATTTTTTTGCTGTCAAAATACAACTTAAATAAATTAAATTAGATTGCGGAAAGTAACCTGGCTTTGTCTCTCTCTCGCTATTTTGTCTCACAGAGGTTAGCAACTGAAATCTGACTCATTCATGTAAGCAATAATTAACAATTAACTTTTCAAATTAATTCCAAATGAGAAAATTGGCTTTAACATTCCCCTGGTTTTCCGAGAGTTGAGCTGACATTAATGTTCTCTCCTCTCTCTGTCCCTTTATCTCTTACTTCTTCTCTTCGCTCTCTCTCTCTCTCTCTCTTGACTTTTTTCTCTCATTATCTCCCCCTCCCATTAATGCACTTCCTAGTAGTTAGAAAATAAGAATAGATGTGCAATCTTCTTGCCGGTCTGTACTTTTTAAATGTTTATATAAATTTTACCCCAAAAATATTTGTTCTCTTCCTCAAAATTATTTGTTGGGTGGAACACACTCAATGCTAAATAAAATAAATCTTTTGACAGTACGGCAATGGTTAAGGTACAGGACTAGCAATCCAGAAATCATATCATCAAATCACTACAGTGCAGAAGAGGTCATTCGGCCCATCTTGTCTGCACTGACTCTCTGACAGAGCATCTTACCCAGGCCCTCTCCTCCACTCTATCCCCATAACCCTGCACATAGCTAACTCACCTAACTACATATCTATGGAGTGCGAGAGGAAACTGGAGAAAACCCATGCAAGCACTGGGAGAACGTGCAAACACCACATAGTCACCCAAGGCCGGAATTGAACGTGGCTCACTGGCACTGTGAGGCAGCAGTGCTAACCACTTTTCCACCATGCTGCCCAAAAAGGAAAAATTGTGAAAGCAATCTGATAATCTGTGAACTAGCAGCAGAAAATAACCAGGTAATTAAAAACCCCAAGTAACATTGTTCATGGATGGGAACTTGTTAACTCGACCGCCTTGCATAACCCTGGTTCCACACTGCAGGTTAGGTTGGTGTGCGGGTTCGGTTGATTGGTCATGCCAAATGTCCCTTAGTGTCCCAAAATGTATCGGTTAGGGGAATTAGTGGGACCAATATGTGAGGTTACGGGGATAGGGCCTGGGTAAGATGCTCTGTCAGAGAGTTGGTACAGACTCAATGGGCTGAATGGCCTCCTCCTGCACTGTAGGGATTCTATGATCATTACATGGTTGATACTCAAGGCTCCAAGCAGAGATGGACAGTGAATGCACTGTCTTGTCCGTATTGTGCACAGGTGAATGGGGCTGATACAATGGGAAATGTGCACACTGTATGTGCAGTATAATCCAAAATCATCATCGCAGAGTCGCAGGGTGTTTGGAAAAGATTGCAGCTTTTACATCAAACCATGGAGGCCAGTTGCATTCATCCCACTGCAAAATAGCCCGGGATTCTCCCCAAAAAAATCCTAAATTCCTAAATGTGCAGGAAAACAGGAGTAAATCCAACTGTGTTTTTTTTAGTGTGATTTTTAGAATGAATCTCTGACACTGTGCATCACAGCACTGAGCGGGCCACTGTGCCGATCTCCGCTCTGACAGATCGGTGCATGCTCAGCGGCCGCCCCCCATTGCCAGCCTCCAGATCGCTGGCCAGCCCGATCGCTGGCCGGCCCCGCAACCCCCCATCCCTGGCCTTCTGATTCCACACCCACCCTCCCCCTGCCTATCGCTGATCACTCTGGACAATTACAGGATTGCATACACACTCTTAAAAGATAATAGACATGTCACTCGGATCGAGTGATTCTGAGCAAGTGAATCTTGATATCTTCAATATTGAAAACATCTAGCACTGTGCCACCTATCAGCATAACGGGTAATATAGCTACCTAACAATCTAATATGTCAAAGTAACTTACATTGTACACCTTTTATTGAGGCGCTGTTTCCAGTCTGGTCTGAGACTAGATTGCTGAACTATGGATCGAGATATTCTGGCAAATCCATTTTAGGTTATCCTGGATGGGGTGGCATTTACCTGTCAATGGATGTGTCCCTGTCTCAGCAGTGGGTCTCTGGGTGTTTGTGTATCTTTATGGGTGAAGGTGGCCTGGTGGTCTGTGGGGTGTTTTCCTCTGGTTGTCTGTGGGGTGAAGGAGGGGTGTTTTCCTCTGGTTGTCTGTGGGGTTTAAGCTCCAATCACTAATGGCAGTGTAAGCGGACTCTGTGATTCAACACCTCTGGGGAAAACTGCCTTTTATCTTTAACCCTCTCTCAAAGTCACTGGGAACACTGTAAGGCACTGCTCTTCCTTTTATCTAGGATTAGTGCAGTTCTAATGGTAGTCGGTTTTTTAATTCGTTCACGGGATGTGGGGGTCGCTGGCTGGGCCAGCGTTTATTGCCAATGCCCGACGGCACTTAAGAGTCAACCACATTGCTGTGGCTCTGGAGTCACATGTAGGCCTGACCGAGTAAGGACAGTAGATTTCCTTCCCTGAAGGGCATTAAAAAAACAGATGAGTTTTTATGACAATCGGCAATGATTTCAAAGAACAAAGAACAAAGAACAATACAGCACAGGAACAGGCCCTTCGGCCCTCCAAGCCCGTGCCGCTCCCTGGTCCAAACTAGACCATTTTTTTGTATCCCTCCATTCCCACTCCGTTCATATGGCTATCTAGATAAGTCTTAAACGTTCCCAGTGTGTCCGCCTCCACCACCTTGCCCGGCAGCGCATTCCAGGTCCCCACCACCCTCTGTGTAAAATATGTCCTTTTGATATCTGTGTTAAACCTCCCCCCCTTCACCTTGAACCTATGACCCCTCGTGAACGTCACCACCGACCTGGGGAAAAGCTTCCCACCGTTCACCCTATCTATGCCTTTCATAATTTTATACACCTCTATTAAGTCTCCCCTCATCCTCCGTCTTTCCAGGGAGAACAACCCCAGTTTACCCAATCTCTCCTCATAACTAAGCCCCTCCATACCAGGCAACATCCTGGTAAACCTCCTCTGTACTCTCTCCAAAGCCTCCACGTCCTTCTGGTAGTGTGGCGACCAGAACTGGACGCAGTATTCCAAATGCGGCCGAACCAACGTTCTATACATCTGCAACATCAGACCCCAACTTTTATACTCTATGCCCCGTCCTATAAAGGCAAGCATGCCATATGCCTTCTTCACCACCTTCTCCACCTGTGGCGTCACCTTCAAGGATCTGTGGACTTGCACACCCAGGTCCCTCTGCGTATCTACACTCTTTATGGTTCTGCCATATATCGTATAGCTCCTCCCTACATTATTTCTACCAAAATGCATCACTTCGCATTTATCAGGATTGAACTCCATCTGCCATTTCTTTGCCCAAATTTCCAGCCTATCTATATCCTTCTGTAGCTTCTGACAATGCTCCTCACTATCTGCAAGTCCTGCCAATTTTGTGTCGTCCGCAAACTTACTGATCACCCCAGTTACACCTTCTTCCAGATCATTTATATAAATCAAAACAGCAGAGGTCCCAATACAGAGCCCTGCGGAACACCACTAGTCACAGGCCTCCAGCCGGAAAAAGACCCTTCCACTACCACCCTCTGTCTTCTGTGACCAAGCCAGTTCTCCACCCATCTAGCCACCTCCCCCTTTATCCCATGAGATCCAACCTTTTTCACCAGCCTACCATGAGGGACTTTGTCAAACGCTTTACTAAAGTCCATATAGACGACATCCCTTCCCTCGTCAACCATTTTGGTCACTTCTTCAAAAAACTCCACCAGGTTAGTGAGGCATGACCTCCCTCTCACAAAACCATGCTGACTATCGTTAATGAGTTTATTCCTTTCTAAATGCGCATACATCCTATCTCTAAGAATCTTCTCCAACAACTTCCCCACCACGGACGTCAAGCTCACCGGCCTATAATTACCCGGGTTATCCTTCCTACCCTTCTTAAATAACGGGACCACATTAGCTACCCTCCAATCCTCTGGGACCTCACCTGTGTCCAGTGACGAGACATAGATTTGCGTCAGAGGCCCAGCGATTTCATCTCTCGTCTCCCTGAGCAGCCTTGGATAGATTCCATCAGGCCCTGGGGATTTGTCAGTCTTTATATTCTCTAACAAACCTAACACTTCCTCCCTTGTAATGGAGATTTTCTCCAACGGTTCAACACTCCCCTCCGAGACACTCCCAGTCAACACATCCCTCTCCTTTGTGAATACCGATGCAAAGTATTCATTTAGGATCTCCCCTACTTCTTTGGGCTCCAAGCATAATTCCCCACTTTTGTCCCTGAGAGGTCTGATTTTTTCCCTGACAACCCTTTTGTTCCTAACGTATGAATAAAATGCCTTGGGATTCTCCTTAATCCTGTCTGCCAAGGACATTTCGTGACGCCTTTTTGCCCTTCTAATTCCCCGTTTGAGTTCTTTCCTACTTTCTTTGTACTCCTCCAGAGCTCCCTCCGTTTTTAGCTGCCTGGACCTAACATATGCCTCCCTTTTCTTTTTGACCACTCCCTCAATTTCCCTGGTTATCCACGGTTCTCGAATCCTACCCTTCCTATCCTTCTTTTTTACAGGCACATGCCTGTCCTGTAGCCCTAACAACTGTTCCTTAAAAGACTCCCACATACCAGATGTGGATTTACCCTCAAACATCCTCTCCCACTCAAGAGCTGCCAATTTCTGCCTAATCCCACTAAAGTTAGCCTTCCCCCAATCCAACACCTTACCCTTGGGACACCACTCATCCTTTTCCATCGCTATCCTAAAGCTAACAGAATTGTGGTCACTATTTGCCACATGTTCCCCTACCGAAACTTTGAAGACCTGACCGGGCTCATTCCCCAGTACGAGGTCCAGTATAGCCCCCTCTCTAGTCGCGCTATCTACATATTGTTCCAAGGAACCCTCCTGTACGCATTTTACAAATTCCTCCCCATTCAGAGTCCCAGCTCTCAGCGATTTCCAGTCTATACCAGGGAAATTGAAGTCTCCCACTACAACAACCCTATTTTTCCTGCACCTATCCAGTATCTCCTGACATATCCGTTCTTCCATTTCCCTTGGGCTGTTGGGGGGCCTGTAGTATACCCCCAACATAGTGACTGTGCCCTTCCTGTTTCTAAGCTCCACCCAGAGTGACTCGTTACACGACCCCTCTGAATTGTCCTCCCTCTGCACCGCTGTAATATGCTCTCCAACTAATACTGCTACTCCCCCACCTCTTTTGGCCCCTCCTCTGTCTTGCCTAAAACACTTGTACCCCGGAATATTCAGCTGCCAGTCCTGTCCCTCTTTCAACCATTTCATGGCCATCAGCAGACTTTTAATTCCAGATTTTTATTGAATTCAAATTTCACCATCTGCTGTGGTGGGATTTGAACCCAGGTCCCCAGAGCATTAACCCTGGGTCTTTGGATCACTAGTTCAGTGACAATACCACTAAGCTACCAACTCCAAAAATGTGTGGGTTAGGTTGATTGGCCATGCTAAAATTGCCCCTTAGTGTCTTGAGATGTGTAGGTTAGAGGGATTAGTGGGTAAATATGTAGGGATATGGCGGTAGGGCCTGGGTGGGATTGTGGTTGGTGCAGACTTGATGGGCCGAATGGCCTCCTTCTGCACTGTAGGGTTTCTGTGATTCTTCCCCTTTTAAGCAAGTTTTAATGGTAGTACATTCTAATGGTAGTACACTTCAATGGTGGCACTTATTATGATATATTTCATTCTCTTGCATGGTGTGGTAATACACCTAGCTGTGATTGGCTGGGCATGATCCGTATCTAACTTCATTTCTTGTTTGGAATTCTTGTGGGGCAAGTGGACAGAGCTGGTCATGACTGCCCCAGATTCTTCCCATGCCTGACCAGATAGCATTATTTTTGGAGCCTGAGTGCCATATTACTTCAGGATTATACACGGTGACACAGTGGTTAGCACTGCTGCCTCACAGTGCCAGGTTCGATTCCCGGCTTGGGTCACTGTCTGTGCGGAGTCTGAACGTTCTCCTCGTGTCTGCGTGGGTTTTCTCCGGGTGCTCCGGTTTCCTCGCACAGTCCAAAGATGTGCGGGTTAGGTGGATTGGCCGTGCTAAATTTACCCTTAGTGTCGGGGGCTAGCTAAGGTAAATGCATGGGGGTATGGGGATAGGACCTGGGTGGGATTGTGGTCAGTGCAGACTGAATGGGCTGAATGGCCTCCTTCTGCACTGTAAGATTCTATGATTCTATATCTGAACACACAGCTTGGATAAGCAATGGAGAAAATTCAATTCTCAGAGTGATGGTAGAATTAAATTGTTTGGTCCTGCCTTTGGTACATGCTACTGTGGCTTTATTGATTTGTTTAATGAATGCAGATGGTAGAAGCCAAGTGAAATTCCCTTAACTTGCTGAGTTAAAGGTGATTAGTCCGGCACTCTGTATGTAGAGGGAATGTGCAGTATTATTTGTATCTTTGCACTGGTATATAAGTAGGTTTGTGAGGCCTCAGCAGTGGAGGCAGGCTGCACGGGGCTCTGGCCTTTCCTGAAGCTTTTTTGCAAGGCCCACTGTTGCCGTGGTAATTCGAAGCCTGCCATTTGACGGATGGGATTTGTCACAAGAAACTTGAGAGTTGAATCATATCAATCCGTACGGTTTAAGCCAGTTTAAGAAATACATATATATACGAATAATATACCTCCTAAACAGATGCCCACTCTGCTCACAGAGATGAGAAGATACCTTGTGAAGGCAGCGTGTTCCTCAAGATTTTCTCTGCTTCTTGAGGAAGGGCCCAGCAGTGATCCCACTGAAAGCATCCTTTCCAGCCACTGAGGTTCAGTCACATCAGGCTGAACAGGAGCAAGCATGCTTTGTAAATGTCTGCTTCCCAGACAATTGCATCCCAGCTGGAGTTCACTCCTCAGAACCTAATGGAGATGGTTCGAGTTTTCAATCCTCGTCCCCGTGCTGGCGATGGATACCAGCTCAGCGGACAGCTGAACCAAAGCAGAGAACGATGGGATTATTTTTGCAATTCCTAATCAAAATGATATTTACATAACGGTGCAAATAGATTGTCACATTTCCAGTGCATTCTTGTCAAGAAGCGACCAGCCATGCTTCTTTCCAGGAATTCTGACTGTCGCCCCCTGTAGTCATTTATCTGCACAACAGTGTCTGCACTCGCAAAGCAATTCATTGTGTAAAGCAAGTTGGAATGTCTCAATGAAGTAAATGCAAGCTTTATTACATTGATATTAGTAATGGATCTCCCATGGTGTTCACAATGGGTTGGATGAAGCGCCTTTTTATAATGGCAGCAATGATATGCCATGTAAAGCACATTATAATATAACTGCAATAATGTTCACAACAAATAAATGTTCAAAATCTTTTTTGTCTAACTGGGTTTTAGCCTATCTCAGACTTGAATCCTTTCTTCTGCATTTGTTACATCTAACCAGCCTATTCTCCTGCAACACCCTATCTCCGTGGGATTCCCCTTGCATGATTCCATTCCTACTTACTTGTACGTTTGCCTTCAACGATGGTTTTGCTTTCTTGCCTTGCAATAACTGACCTTTCAGAGGCCTCTGAAGAATAGAATCCCTACAGTACAGAGGCCATTTGGCCCAGGCCCAACCCCACCCCATTTCCTCAGGCCTATGCATTTAACCCACTAATCCCCCTCAACTACACATCTTGGGACACTAAGGGGGCAATTTAGCATGGCCAATCAATCTAACCGCACATCTTTTGGATTGTGGGAGGAAACCGGAGCACCCGGAGGAAATCCATGAAGACACGGGGAGAACGTGCAGACTCCACACAAACAGACAGTCATGCAAGGCCAGAATTGAACTCTTCAATTTGTTCAATTTTAACTGTAAAGAATATTATCCATTCCCCTGATTATACAACCTCCTATAACTACAACCTTCGATTTATTATTGTCACATGTATTGGGATACTATGAAAAGTATTGTTTCTTGTGCACTATACATACAAAGCATACCATTCATAGAGGAGAAGGAAAGGAGAGGGTGAAGAATGTAGTTATAGCCATAGCTAGGGTGTAGAGAAAGATCAACTTAACATAAGGTAGGTCCATTCAAAAGTCTGATGGCAGCAGGGAAGAAGCTGCTTTGAGTTGGTGGATAGGTGATCCCAGACTTTTGTATTCTACTCTGTAATTTCTCCCCTGTGACAGCCTCCTGCTCCATGGTGCCTTGGTCAGTACTCTCCCACAGCCTTCCTTCTTATCCGCACATGCATCAAATACTCTACAAATTGGACAGAAGCAGTGTGCCCTGCATTATTCATGTTTCTCCTTTGCCCGCCTGACTATTCGCACTTGCCCATTCCAACCCCTGTGCAATTGTCTCGTGTATGACTGGACTCTGAAGTAATGTACCCAGTGATTCCTCATTCTGCCGGATGTGACAGGATGTCTATAACCTGGTCCACCACTATGACCTGGAGTGTCCTGAGACAAAGACGTGGTTTGCTAGAGTTGCGGTCTCTTTGTCCACAAGCTAATCCTGAAATACTGCCATGTCTTTTATGTCATTTATTTATCTTGTGTACTTTGTTTTAACCTAATTTTGTCCTTTGAGGTCTAACTTTATTAAAGAGGTGGCTGTAGCTGGGTTTTAAATGAATTGGGCACTGTGAGTAATTATCAATTCCTAGCGTCTTCAAATACAATTAGTATTTAATCCCTTAGTGCGGGTTTTCCTTTTGACTTGCACTAACGTTAAATCCTCAGTAACCCACGGCAACTACTAAAGATACTGGGCGCGATCTTGCCAGCCATTCACACCACCTTCCCACAGGTGAGGTCAGAGAATTTGGCGCTCAGCCAACTCTCCATTCACTGCAGCGGGATGGGAAAATCCTGCCGGTGTGAACGGCCGTAACATTCCAGCCACTGAATAGAGCAAGTATCTAGATATTCTCTTTTCTTACCTTTAATACTTCTGATCCTGCCACTTTGTCAAGGGCGGCATGGTAGCACAGTGGTTAGCCTCACAGCGCCAGGGACCCGGGTTTGATTCCCGGCTCGGGTTACTGCAAGTGGGGAGTTTGCACGTTCTCCCCATGTCTGCGTGGGTTTCTTCCAGGTGCTCCGGTTTCCTCCCACAGTCCGAAAAAAAGACGTGCTGGTTAGGGTGCATTGACCCGAACAGGTGCCGGACTGTGGTGACCAGGGGAATTTCACAGTAACTTCATTGCAGTGTTAATGTAAGCCTTACTTGTGATTAATAAATACATTTTTACTTTAAAAACTTTTCTTCTGATCCTGCCACTTTGTCAATTATGAAACCCCATTTCTATTCCCTCCAGTACAAATATTGAAATATTTACTGTTGCCCCTTAGTTTAATTTACTTGACACTAATATCCCACTCTGCAGCTGATTTCCACTCTCAGCAGCTTCCTATTTCACTCACTCCCAGCCCTGAGCACATTGCAAATATGGTTCATTTAGGTTTAGCTGCTCTAAACATAATTATAAAGCTGCAAGGTCAACCATTCCAATTTGGAATGAATATTAAAGGAACAGCACCAATCTATTTGTTGCCCCAGGAACACATTCTGCATCTTTGCCACTTTTAGCACCTTCTATAGTCCGTCACACTTCAGTTCAAGGACGACTAGGGATGGGCAATAAATGCTGGCCAGTCAGCGACACCCATGTCCCACGAATGAGTAAAAAACACTGCCATTAACACTTGCTCTGTCTTGTGCCCGACATATCTTTATGTAATTTTTCCTAGCTCCCACTCATCCCTACTGCTCTGCTCCACCTCCTATTAAAAAGAATAAAATCCATCACATTTCTCCCTCTCTTTAGCTCTGAAGAAGAGTCATACAGACCCGAAATGTTCACTCCGTTTCCCTCTCCACAGATGCTGCCAGACCTGCTGAGTTTCTCCAGCATTTCCTGTTTTTAGTTCAGATTTCCAGCATCCGCAGTATTTTGCTTTCATTATACAAATCCATTTGGGTTAGTTTATGCATTTTAACAGGGGAGGCGATGGCCTAGTGGCATTATCGCTTGACTGTTAATTCAGAAACTTGGCGAATGCTCTGGGGACTCCGGGTTCGAATCCTGCCATGGCAGCTGGTAGAATTTGAATTCAATTTTAAAAATCTAGAATTAAGATTCTACAGACTGTGAAACCATAGTTGATTGTTGGAAAAATCCATCTGGTTCACTGATGTCCTTTAGCGAAGAAAATCTGTTGTTCCTTACCCGGTCTGGCCTCCAGAGCCACAGAAATGCGG
Source organism: Mustelus asterias (assembly GCF_964213995.1). Classification (NCBI taxonomy): domain Eukaryota; kingdom Metazoa; phylum Chordata; class Chondrichthyes; order Carcharhiniformes; family Triakidae; genus Mustelus; species Mustelus asterias. The sequence goes on from NC_135818.1 coordinate 78,747,210, forward strand.
TTGACTCTCAACTGCCCTCCAAGGGCAACTAGGGATGGCCAATAAATGCTGGCCAGCCAGTGACACCCATGTCCCACAAATGAATTTTTAAAAATATATCCCACGTGTAGCAGGGGATGCAGTAAGGAGCTTGTAATGGAGGAGAGTCTAAGACAGGCTCTTAGTGCTGCTGCAGTGCTCCTTGAATATCTCCTGCTATGGCAAACAGACAATGGATTCTCAAGTAGCAAGCTAAATATGTTGTGTGAAACTTTGTTTTCACATTGATCATCATTTGATAGCAGTTATTTGCCTATTCCCTTTCAAAATATTGTGTATTAGTCAGAGAAGGTTTAATATCTGGAATGGGCAGGTTGTCTTATGAGGAAAGATTGGACAGACTAGGCTCCCATCCAAAAGAGAAAATGCTGGAAAATCTCAACAGGTCTGGCAGCATCTGTAAGGAGAGAAAAGAGCTGACGTTTCGACTCCAGATGGACCTTTGTCAAAGCTCTAGGCTTCTATCCACTGCAGTTTACATGAGCAAGATGAATTGATTGAAACGTAAAAGATCCTGTCACTGTTTAAGGAGTCACCCCTTTAAAAAAACGGAGGTGAGGTGAATTTTATTTTGCTCAGGGTAATTTTTTTCTCTGAGGGCCTGAGTCTTTGAAATGCTTTCCAAAGGCAGTGGAAGCAGATTCTTTGAATACTTTTAAGGCAGAGGTGGATAGATTCCTGGTCAGCAAGGTTATCGGGGGTAGGCGGGATGCAGATTTGAGGTTCCTCTCAGATAAGTCATGGAGAGGGGCTGAATGGCCTACTCCTGCTCCTTGTGTGCTATTATGTTTTGATAGAGCATTTAGGACGGAGGTGAGGAGACATTTCTTCACTCAAAGAATAGTGAGCCTGTGGAATTCATTACCACAGGAAGTAGTTGATGCCAAAACATTGAATGTATTCAAAAGGCAGCTGGATATAGCACTTGGGGCGAATGGGATCAAAGGTTATGGGGAGAAAGCAGGATTCGGCTATTGATTTGGATGATCAGCCGTGATCGTAATGAATGGCGGAGCAGGCTCGAAGGGCCGAATGGCCTCCTCCTGCTCCTATCTTCTGTGTTTCTATGATATTTTAGCTAATGAGCTTTTATACAGTTAATCATAGATTCGCCTAATTCAAAGGTTTTGAATATGTTTCCCTGAGCCGGCTGGCTGGCAGTCACACTTTCCCCTTCCAACATCTGTACAATCCTCTAGTTTGTGACTGGACTCTGGAACAATGTGTCCAGTAATTCCTCTTCCTGCTTTGTGTGTCAGAGTATCTATAACTTGGCCTACCACTATGTCTTGGCTTGCAGAGGATGTAGTCCCTCTGGCCACAAACTAATCCTGATGTACCGCCATATCCTTCCTGTCATTTATTTATCTTGTGTAGTTTGTTTTGTTTGAAGTAATTTGGTTCTTTGAAGTCTAACTTTATTAAAGAGGTGGCTGTAGCTGGGTTTTAAATGAATTGGGAACTGTGATTAATTATCAATTTCCAGTGTCTTCAAATACAATTAGTATTTAATCACTTTGTGCAAGCTTTCCTTCGACTTGTACTAACATTTAATCTTTACTAACTCACACTTAACACCAGCTACTAAAGGTACGAAATATAAAAGGGAATATCGAGATAGCTGCTCCTTTCTCACCTTTATTTCCTCAGATTCTGCCACTTTGTCAATTATGAAGCTCCATTTTCTTCTCTCTCCTGTAAAAATGTTTATTTGTTTATCAGATTCTCCCAGCTTCAAGCACGCGGCAGATGTGGAATAATTTTAGATAATTTTAGGGTGGCACAGTGGTTAGCGCTGCTGCCTCACAGCTTCAGGGACCCGGGTTTAATTCCCGGCTTGGGTCACTGTCTGTGCAGTGTGTGCAAGTTTTCTCCGTGTCTGCGTGGGTTTCCTCCGGGTGCTCCAGCTTCCTCCTACAGTGGTGGTTAGGTGCGTTGGCCATGCTAAATTCTCCCTCAGTGTACCCGAACAGGCGCTGGAGTGTGGCGACTAGGGGATTTTCACAGTGACTTCATTGCAATGTTAATGTAAGCCGACTTGTGACACTAACAAATAAATAGAATGTCTATTTCATAGCAGAGAATAAGAGTATGGTTAGTTTCAGTTTGACAATTACTGCTCGAATGGAATTCTAATGCTTCAGAGTCAACCATTCCAATTTGGAATAAATATTAAAGAAACAACAATCTTAATTGAATCAAAGCAAAATATTGCCTATGCTGTAATCTGATTCTGAAACAGAAAACGCTGGAAAATCTCACATCCGTGGAGAGAGAGTAGAGCCAATGTTTCGAGTCTAGGTGACCCAATCTGACAAAGGATTATCAGAGGCTACAGAAGGATATAGATAGGCTGGAAATTTGGGCAAAGAAATGGCAGATGGAGTTCAATCCTGATAAATGCGAAGTGATGCATTTTGGTAGAAATAATGTAGGGAGGAGCTATACGATATATGGCAGAACCATAAAGGGTGTAGATACGCAGAGGGACCTGGGTGTGCAAGTCCACAGATCCTTGAAGGTGACGTCACAGGTGGAGAAAGTGGTGAAGAAGGCATATGGCATGCTTGCCTTTATAGGACGGGGCATAGAGTATAAAAGTTGGGGTCTGATGTTGCAGATGTATAGAACGTTGGTTCGGCCGCATTTGGAATACTGCGTCCAGTTCTGTTCGCCGCACTACCAGAAGGACGTGGAGGCTTTGGAGAGAGTACAGAGGAGGTTTACCAGGATGTTGCCTGGTATGGAGGGGCTTAGTTATGAGGAGAGATTGGGTAAACTGGGGTTGTTCTCCCTGGAAAGACGGAGGATGAGGGGAGACTTAATAGAGGTGTATAAAATTGTGAAAGGCATAGATAGGGTGAACGGTGGGAAGCTTTTCCCCAGGTCGGTGGTGACGTTCACGAGGGGTCATAGGTTCAAGGTGAAGGGGGGAGGTTTAACACAGATATCAGAAGGACATATTTTACACAGAGGGTGGTGGGGGCCTGGAATGCGCTGCCGGGCAAGGTGATGGAGGTGGACACACTGGGAACGTTTAAGACTTATCTAGATAGCCACATGAACGGAGTGGGAATGGAGGGATACAAAAGAATGGTCTAGTTTGGACCAGGGAGTGGCACGGGCTTGGAGGGCCGAAGGGCCTGTTCCTGTGCTGTATTGTTCTTTGTTCTTTGTAGACCTGAAATGTTAGCTCTGTTCGCACTCCAATCTAATTGACTTAGTTGATGCACTTCAGCTGTATTGACTGCTCTATGCAATACAAGGTCTTTTCCCTAGGGTAGGGGAGTCCAAAATTAGAGGGCATATGTTTAAGGTGAGCGAGGGAAAAATTTTAAAAGGGACCCGAGGGGCAACCTTTTCACACAGAGGGTGGTGCGTGTATGGAATGAGCGGCCAGAGGAGGTGGTAGAGGCGAGTACAATTACAACGTTTAAAATACATTTGGACAGGCGCATGGATGGGAAAGGTTTAGAGGGATATGGGCCAAACGCAGGCACATGGGACCTGTTCAGTTTAGGAAACTGAAATAGGATCTTTGGCATGGATGAGTTGGGCCTGTTTCCATGTTGTACATCTCTATGACTCCACAATTGTCAAAGTGGCAGGGGACAGGGCAAGGAGCTGGAATGGAAGAGATGCTGAGACTCTTTGCACTAGCTCGTGTTACTCCAGCCGCCACTGGAACGCACCTCAATGATCTCCCATTAGACTCCGCATCTTCAAGCTTTACAAGCGAAATATATCGCGTGAAACTTTTATATTTTTACGTGATCATGATTTGTTCGTCTGAAGCAGATATTGGCACATTCCCTTGTGTCACATCAGATATTTGAGACAATGATTGTTTGCCAAGTTAATCACAGATTTGCTGAATGCGAAGAGCTTGCCTGTGGAAAGTGTTTGCTATCCTTTCAGGCAGGAAGACTGTCACCTTTGTGTGGGCCTCAAGGTTTCCAACTGAAAAAACCTGTGACTGAATTTTTTTCTAGAAGGCAGCAGAACCCCAGGGGGCCGCACTCCTGGTCCCAGCTGTGAAAACACTCTCACAAAATGGATCTTTTCAGGCACGACAAAGCAGAGAAACAATACCAGCAACAAGAACAGACCAACAATGTTGAAGGTCGATTGTTACGTCAGGGATGGGGGGAATGCAGAGCCTGGTCACACCATCAATGTTCATTCGCTCACCAATTATGGCCAATTACTTACCTTCGCTACCCAGCCTTCTTTCAATAAAGTCAGAGTGATTGATTTATTATAAAGCAAAACTGGGTAACGTGCACTTATGGATTGCAAATTGTAAACTCCAACACACACAATAATCGGGATGCATATAGTAGCTACCTAGAAAGCATCATCCCACTCATACAATCATCATAAAATCCCTACCGTGCAGAAGGAGGCCATTTGGCCCATTGAGTCTGCACTGACTCTGACAGTGTATTTTACCCAGGCCCTCTGCCCTGCTCTGTCCCCGTTGATTATTTCTGGGATATTGAGGCCAACACAGCTCTCAAGCCACTGCCTCCTATGCTTGCACCCACTAAACCTTCGCTGGGAAAACCTGCTTCTGAAAGAACCATCGCTTCTAACATCCAGTGAATCATTCCCATTCACACCAAACTTCAAAATAAAAACCCTACGCACCCATAAAAAATCCTGTAGCCCCTATTGGAAGACACTACACATGCCACAAACTGACAACAGCCTCGACAGTGCTCCTCTTTGTTGACTGCAAACATCACCCATCACAACCTGGGAACTGTCCTGAGAGAAAACCTGGACAACCCTAACAGCGTGAGAGAGGGCCAGGGAAGGATTGGCCACTTGCTCAACAAGAGGAACATGCGAAGCAGCACAAATTGTGAATGCGGCCATCCAAGTTAGGCCATCGTAGACCGAAATCCTATCCCGAGAGATCGGGCAGGACGGTTGCACAATGATTAGCACTGCTGCCTCACAGCACCAGGGACCCGGGTTCGATTCCCGGCTTGGGTCACTGTCTGTGTGGAGTTTGCACGTTCTCCCCGTGTCTGCGTGGGTTTCCTCCGGATGCTCTGGTTTCTTCCCACAGTCTGAAAGACGTGCTGATTAGGTGCATTGACCCGAACAGATCTCTGGAGTGTGGCAACTAGGGGAATTTCACAGTAACTTCATTGCAATGTTAATGTAAGTCTACTTGTGACTAATAAATAAACTTTAACTTTATCCACTGTTCCTGTTTCAATTTTAATTTCTCTCTCCATATATATTATATTTCTCACCCACTTTTCTTCCCCACAGGGAACTTGGGAATGTAATCGGCAGCAAAGAGGTTAGGAAGAGGCTTCAGGAGGGGAAGGGCAGGCTAATGGAATGGAGCAGACACACGTCAGGTCAAATTTGATGCAGGGAAGTGTGAAGAGATATATTTTGAAAACAAGGGGCACGGCAGCACAGTGGTCAGCACTGCTGCCTCACAGCGCCAGGGATCCAGGTTCGATTCCCAGCCTCATGTCACTGTCTGTGCGGGATGCATGTTCTCCCCGTGTCTGCGTGGGTTTCCTCCGGGTGCTCCGATTTGCTCCCACAGTCTGCAAGACGTGCCAGTTAGGTGCATTGGCCGTGCTAAATTCTCCCTCAATGCACCCGAACAGACGCCGGAGTGTGGCGACTCGGGGATTTTCACAGTAACTTCATTGCAGTGTTAGTGTAAGCCTACTTGTGAAACTAATGTATAAACACATCAGCTGAAACCGTTGAATGGATTGTTAACATCAAAATTGAAATATATATTTTCTTATCTAGACATGCATATAAAAAAAGCAAATTCTTCCATAACTCATTTTAAACTTCTTTTGTTTAATCACCTCGCAATCTCTGTGTTTTCTTAAGAAAGAGAAGGAATCTCTGAGTAACCACATCAATACAGTGAGATCAGTTTATGAACTGCAGACTGAAATGGGTGATCAAGGTTTCCGCCTGGGGCATCCTTTCAATCAAAGCCACATAAAGTGGATACATTTCACAGGCTCTCCTATCGGGTTGTTAGGTTATTGATCCAAAAAACCACTTGTATTTCTATTTCTATTGGAGACCTTCACTGAAAACCGCTACTCACTTTGTTCCTCCCCGAGGTTAGGTTTTATTTTTAAAGCGTAGATTCCCGGTTCACACACATAACTTTTGTTGTATGAAACACAACTCACTTGATGTGAAAGGATGTAATTGCATTAGAGAGGGTACAGAGGGGATTTACGAGGATGTTGCCAGGACTGGAAAATTGTTGCTACGAGGAAAGATTAGACAGGCTGGGATAAAGGCAAAATACTGCGGATGCTGGAATCTGAAACAAAAACAGGAAATGCTGGAAAATCTCAGCAGGTCTGACAGCATCTGTGGAGAGAGAATAGAGCCAACGTTTCAAATCTGGATGACCCTTTGTCAGAACTGGGGTTTTTCTCCTTGGACCAGAGGGGCGATTTAATTGAGATGAAAAAAGTTGTGAGGGGCCTGGATAGGGTGGCTGGGAAGGACACATTTACTGTCGGGGAGAGATCAGGGACTAGGGGGCATAGATTTAAAGTGATTAGTAGAAAGATTAGAGGGGACGTTATTTATCCGACAGTCAGGATACTTCAGTAGCAAGCAGTAAAAGAACTAACTTTGCAAAGTAAATCAAAGAAAAAGGTTTAATATAGAAACTTCATTACACCACCACTTGGGCCCATAAACATTCCCCACAATCCCCATCTGCTTTCTGTTTATACCGGGTCAGCTGACCACCACATTATTTTGCCATTGGTTACATTGCCTATCGAATCAGCTGACCCACATAGCATGTTACCATTGTAACTAGGGAATTATCAAAGTAACTTCATTACAGTGTTAATGTAAGCTTAATTGTGACACTCATAAATAAACTTTAAACATTGGTTACATTAAAACAGATTCCAGTGTTATCCCCATGACGAAACTATTGTTACGAAAGCTCGCCAACGCCTCGACTTTCTCAGAAGACAAAGGAAATTTGGCATGTCAGCTACGATTCTCTCCAACATTTGCAGATGCACCATAGAAAGCATTCTTTCTGGTTGTATCACAGCTTGGTATGGCTCCTGCTCTGTCCAAGACCACAAACAACTACAAAAGGTCATGAATGTAGCCCAGTCCATCACGCAAACCAGCCTCCCATCCATTGACGCTGTCTACACTTCCCACTGCCTCGGCAAAGCGGCCAGTAAAATTAAGGACACCACGCACCCCGGACATGCTCTCTTCCACCTTCTTTCATCGGGGAAAAAGATACAAAAGTCTGAGGTCACGTACCAACCGACTCAAGAACAGCTTCTTCCCTGCTGCCGTCAGACTTTTGAATGGACCTACCCTGCATTAAGCTGATCTTTCTCGACACCCTAGCTACATTCTGCACTCTCTCGTTTCCTTCTCTATGAACGGTATGCTTTGTCTGTATAGTGCGCAAGAAACAATGCTTTCCACTGTATGCTAATACGTGACAATAATAAATCAAATCAAATCAAAATCATTGGTTACACTATAACAGATTCCAGTATTATCATTGGTTACATTATAAGAGATGAGGAGATGAGAGTCTGACTCTCACTGCCTGGAAGAGTAGGAGAGGCAGAAATCCTCGACTCATTTAGAAGTTGTCTGGATATACTCTACAAGTACCATCACCTGCAGGGCTATGGACCAAATGCTGGGGAGTGGGATTAAGGTTGGGTAGCTTGCTTTCCTGCCAGCACAGACACGATGGGCCAAGTGGTCTCTTTTGTCACAAACATTCAATGATTCTATGAAATGCATTCAATGGGATGCGGTGAATGGTAAATTTTTACATTTAAAACTGAACAGATTGTTGCTTGCTGAAGCACCAGGAGATGCTCCATCTTAACTGTAGCTGCCAGCTTTCATGTCCTAAGGAGCACCCTCAACAGGAGTGATTACTGTCTTTCCACTCAAAGACAAGAAACCATTGCCCATGTGAACCTCAACACAAATGTCAATGAAATCCCTGTACTGGATCAAGCTTACAGAGCAAGCAATCCCACCATGGGCTGGCAAGGACTTGCCAACTCTTATCAGCCAATTCATTCCTCTGGTCAAAGTAGATTTGTTATTTGCAGCCAGCAGTTCCGCAGAGTAAGCAGCCTCTCGCCATGATTAAATGCTGGGCGTCAGGAGCTGCTGAAACTGAGGCTTACACAAAATTGCTCTTCCTGTGAAGGGGATGCCAGCCCGTCACTGCACCCTGACGTGATGGCACTGAGGGTGGCACAGTGTTAGCACTGCTGCCTCACAGCGCCAGGGACCCGGGTTCAATTCCTAGCTTGGGTCACTGTCTGGGCGGAGTCTGCACATTCTCCCCGTCTCCACGTGGGTTTCCTCCAGGTTATCCGGTTCCCTCCCACAGTCCAAAAGATGTGCTGGTTAGGTGCATTGTAAGAAGTCTCACAACACCCAGTTAAAGTCCAACAGGTTCATTTGGTATCACGAGCTTTCAGAATGCTGCTCCTTCGTCAGCTGAGTCACTTGATGAAGGAGCAGCTCTCCGAAAGCTCGTGATTCCAAATAAACCTGTTGGACTTTAACCTGGTGTTGTGAGACTTCTTACTGTACCCACCCCAGTCCAATGCTGGCATCTCCACATCATTGTTGGGTACATTGGCCATGCTAAGTTCTCCCTCCGTGTACCCGAGCAGGCGCCGGAATGTGGTGACTAGGGGATTTTCACAGTAACTTCATTGTACTGTGAATGTAAGTCTGCTTGTGACAATAATAAATAAACTTTAAACATATAGGTGTTCCTATCAAACTACCAGAATGACCAGTCTCGAAGTAGCCACAACAGTGCACAGTCCTTGGAGTCTAATTGGGCCTGAAGTCCTTTTGTGTACTTATCGATGGGTTGGTAACACCAAAACCAAATGATGAAACTGCTGATGATCTGAGCACTTGCTTCAGTTCAGAAGTTCATGTGTTTTGCATATTTACATTTGCTGGATAAGCCTGTATATTACAACATTGGAACAGAAATGCCCACTCGGGGACAGTCACAGATTCAGCAAAGAATGAGTGACTGATGGCACGATGGCACAATGGTTAGCACTGCTGCCTCACAGCGCCAGGGACCTGGGTTCAATTCCTGGTTCGGGTCACTGTCTGTGTGGAGTTTGCACATTCTCTCCGTGTCTGCGTGGATTTCCTCCGGGTGCTCCGGTTTCCTCCCACACTCCAATGATGTGCAGGTTAGGTGGATTGGCCATGCTAAAATTGTCCCTTAGTGTCAGGGGGACTAGCGAGAGTAAATGCATGGGGTTATGGGGATAGGGCCGGGTGGGATTGTGGTTAGTGCTGACTCGATGGGTCGAATGGCCTCCTTCTACACTGTAGGGATTCTATGATTCCAGGATGTGGAGGTTGGTTCTTATTTGATACATGGGCTGCCCCTTCTAGGCATATTTTAGGTGGTGGAGGATGCACATAAAATATGATGGATGGCTAGCCCACTGCCTTTGCACCCGCTCCTGACAGCTTCTACATAATTATGGTGGGCAAGGAACCCGCGTGCCCACCTCCTCTTATTAAAGCCCTTAACTGCCCAATTAAGGGGTAGCTGAGGGCCCAATTCTGCCTTGTCACCGTGATACCCAGCCAACTCCCTCTCTCTTTTATCAGCTCTTTCCCCGGCTTGGACAACAGCTCCGGAAAGCACCCTGGGATGTTTTTCCACATCAAAAATGATATATTTATGAGAAACTAATTTTCACTTGATTGGAGTCAGTAATGATGTTCCTGATGTTGGCTACGAGCTGGCATCCAGCCACAAAGTATGAACAGCTCACTTTATGCTTTCTTTTCAATGGCTAGCCGAGCACACAAGAGATTTGCCTTAATATTATTGAGTTTGTTTACCATGTACAGACTGAGTGCATGACTCCTCTATTGACCACTGCTCTCGAGGTGCACAAGTCCCTGGTGAGTCAGAGGGCTGGGACCCAAAGCAGTAGGGAGACAGAAGGGAAGGTGGAGGACAGCACGGAAGCTAGAGAGAGCGCATTAAATAGTAAAGGCAGTGTTAGTAATCCTAATACTAGACAGGTCAGGTAAGAGCAGGGCAGAGAGCAAGAGAAGTCATAGAAGAATCATAGAAACCCTACAGTACAGAAAGAGGCCATTCGGCCCATCGAGTCTGCACCGACCACAATCCCACCCAGGCCCTAACCCCATATCCCTACATATTTACCCACGAATCCCTCTAACCTACGCATCTCAGGACACTAAGGGCAATTTTTAGCATGGCCAATCAACCTAACCCGCACATCTTTGGGCTGTGGGAGGAAACCCACGCAGACACAAGGAGAATGTGCAAACTCCACACAGACAGTGACCCAAGCCGGGAATCAAACCCAGGTCCCTGGAGCTGTGAAGCAACAGTGCTAACCACTGTGCTACCGTCCCGCCCTAGAGGTCTAGATTAAACTGCATTTATTTCAATGCAAGAAGCCTGACAGGCAAGGCAGATAAACTCAGGGCATGGATGGATACATGAGATTGGGATATTATAGCTATTCCTGAAACATGGCCAAGTGAGGGACAGGACTGGCAGTTCATTGTTCCAGGGTACAGATGCTATAGTAAAGATAGAAGAGGAAGTAAGAGAGGGGGGGGGGGGGGAGTTGTATTTTTGATTCGGGAGAATCATAGAAACCCTACAGTGCAGAAGGAGGCCATTCGGCCCATCGAGTCTGCACCGACCACAATCCCACCCAGGCCCTACCCCCACATATTTACCTACTAATCCCTCTAACCTACGCATCTCAGGACACTAAGGGGCAATTTTTAACCTGGCCAATCAACCTAACCCGCACATCTTTGGACTGTGGGAGGAAACCGGAGCACCCGGAGGAAACCCACGCAGACACGAGGAGAATGTGCAAACTCCACACAGACAGTGACCCGAGCCGGGAATCAGACCCTGGACCCTGGAGCTGTGAAGCAGCAGTGCTAACCACTGTGCTACCGTGCCGCCTGGAATGAGTGCCTGGAATATCACAACATTACTGAGAGGGGATATTTCTGAGGGTTCTGCTACTGAGTCTATATGGGTAGAACTGAGAAATAAGAATGGGGAAATCACTTTGATAGGAGTGTACTATAGACCCCCAAATAGTCAATGGGAAATTGAGGAGCAAATATGTAAGGAGATTACAGATAGCTCCAAGAAAAATAGGGTGGTAATAGCAGTGGACTTGAACTTTCCCAACATTGACTGGGGCAGCCATAGTATTAGAGGCTTGGATGGAGAGAAATTTGTTGAGTGGATTCAGGAGGAATTTCTCATTCAGTATGTGGATGGCCCGACTAGAGAGGGGGCAAAACTTGACCTCCTCTTGGGAAATAAGGAAGGGCAGGTGACAGAAGTGTTAGAGAGGGATCACTTTTGGGACCAGTGACCATAATTCCATTAGTTTTAAGATAGCTATGGAGAATGATAGGTCTGGCCTCAAAGTTAAAATTCTAAATTGGGGCAAAGCCAATTTTGATGGTATTAGACAGGAATTTTCAAAAGTTAATTGGGGGAGTCTGTTGACAGGCAAAGGGACATCAGGTAAGTGGGAGACTTTCAAATGTGTGTTAACCAGGGTTCAGGGTAAGCACATTTCTCTTAGAGTGAAGGGCAAGGCTGGTAGAAGTAGGGAACCCTGGATGACTTGGGATATTGAAGCCCTGGTCAAGAAGAAGAAGGAGGAGGCATATGACATGCTTAGGCAACTGGGATCAAGTGGATCCCTTGAAGAGTATAGAGGGTATCAGAACATTGAATACAGGAGTTGAAGTTGTTCAAGACATAAGTAAGGCATTGGAATACTGTGTACAGTTCTGGTCACCCTAATTTAGAAAGGATATTATTAAACTAGAAAGAGTGCAGAAAAGATTCACTAGGATGCTACCATGTCTTGATGGTTTGAGTTATAAGGAGAGGCGGGGTACACTGGGACTTTTTCCCCTGGAGCGTAGGAGGCTTAGGGATGGTCTTATAGAGGTCTATAAAATAATGAGGGGCATAGATAAGGTAGATAGTCAACATCTTTTCCCAAAGGTAGGGGAATTTAAAACTAGAGGGCATAGGTTTAAGGTGAGAGGGGAGAGATACAAAAGAGTCCAGAGGGACAATTTTTTAACACAGAGGGTGATGAGTGCCTGGAACAAGCTTCCAGAGGTAGTAGTAGAGGCGGGTACAATATTGTCTTTTAAAAAGCATTTAGACAGTTACATGGATAAGGTTGGTATCGAGGGATATGGGCCAAACATGGCAATTGGAACTAGCTTAATGGTAAAAACTGGGTGGAATGGACAGGTTGGGCTGAAGGGCCTGTTTCCATGCTGTAACTCTCTATGACTCTATAAGTCTCAGGTGATTGGAACAAGTTTTCTTTTATTCTTTCGTGGGATGTGGGCATCGCTGGCAATGCCAGCATTTGTCGCCCATCCCTAATTGCCCATGAACCGAGTGACTTGTTCGGTCATTTCAGAGGGCAGTTAAGAGTTGTGGCTCTGGAGTCAGATGTAGGTCAGACTGTTTAAGGACGGCAGATTTCCTTCCCTAAAGGATATTAGTGAACCAGATGGGTTTTTATGACAATCGACAATGGTGATCATTAGACTTTTAATTCCAGATTTTTAATGAATTCAAATTTTCGCCATCTGCCGTGGTGGGATTTGAACCCAGGTCCTCAGAGCATGACCCTGGGTCTCTGGATTATTAGTCCAATGACAAACCACGACTCCACTGCATCCCCTAAAACTACAAATTTTGTAACAATTCTGATTAGAATCTTTTAATAGTGGAAACTCCCTGGAACACTGCGATTGCCTTGTGTGTTTCTGAATTATACTGCATGGAACTCTAGCCGCTTCACTGGCAAGTTTGACGGGTTTTTGCTGGTTCATTGACTGGCATCAGTGAACATGACTTGCCGCTTCCTAGCTGAGCCATGGCAGACCCTGAACAGTCATGTTTCAGTCACTTCTGGCCAGTGCTGGATCATTGCATTTACTGATTCCCACGGAGCTGCGGGATTCTCAATGAGTGTGCTTGACTTAATTCTTGGCGAAGCCAGGTCCCAGCCTGCTGTACTCTGCATAGGCAGGCAGCAATGGGATGAGGCTGTGTCTGTTAGTAAGGTGGTTTTGTGAAGATAGCATTAATTTGCGATATGTTCATCACTGTTTTGTTCCTGATTTAAATAACAATAATGTCTGCTTTTATTTCTTACCGAACCGAGTAGAAACAACAGTCAGTTCAAGTTATCAAACTGGTGGCACATAACGAGGTGCAACGGTTCATTTAAGACTATCCCTACTTGACTTCACTCCTGAGATTTTAATTTCCAAGTCTTCAGTTTTGCCAATGTTTGCGATTTCATTTCTTTAACAGTACATGGATTTGGCACCATCGCGTCCGCTTGTATCAGTCAGTCGCACGCTCCTCTCTGGTTCAGGCGGCGGGAAGGATTTGAGTTCGTAATCTATGCTGACAACCCGGGTATGGTTTTGAGGGAGTGCTACATTGCTGTCTGTTCGAATGAGAATCATATCTCCCTGTTTCAGGCAGATCTCTTGAAGATTCAGAGCAAAGCGAACAGTTTCCCTGGCCAACATTCCTCCTTCAACAAAAGAAAACCCAATCATTGTCCAAAGACTATTGGAAAGCTACTGTTGTAGAATGGTTTCTACATTCTCACTGCACCTGTTAATAATGTGAAGCAGCTCCAGATGCTAGGATGAGCTATCAAGGAATTATGGGGATAGCGCGGGTAAAGCAACCATGATCTAATTGAATGTAGTGCAGGCTCTTCAGGCTGAATGGCCTACTCCTGTTCCTATGTTCCTGTCATATAAATAGTAATTGTTCTGATGCTTTAATATGCACAAGATACAGGGATGGAAGGAACAGAGATCTTTTCCCCCGACTATCAAGTCATGTACAATAACGCATGAATGTAAATTCATGGGAGGCAATGGCCTAGTAGTATTATTGCTAGCTTATTAATCCAGGAACTCAGCTCATGTTCTGGGGACCCAGGTTCGAATCCCACCATGGCAAGTGGTGGAATTTGAATTCAATCAAAAATATCTGGAATTAAGAATCTACTGATCACGTGAAATCATTGTCGATTATCGGGAAAACCCATCTGGTTCACTAATGTCCTTTAGGGAAGGAAATCTGACGTCCTTACCTGGTCTGGCCTACATGTGACTCCAGAGCCACAGCAATGTGTGGTTGACTCTCAACTGCCCTCTGAATAAGGGCAGCTAAGGATGGGCAATAAAATGCTGGCCAGCCAGCAACGCCCATGTCCCACAAATAAATTTTTAAAAATGAGCAGAAACACTCCTGTTTCTGAGTTAAAGAATGTTCCTGCATTGTATGCTTCAGATAAAACAAATCACAATGCAGAACATTATCAGCTGAATTCCAAAGTTATTTTCCTTTGAGTCAACTCAGTTTGATTTCCTGTTGCATTGTGTGTAGATTGTATCTTCAGTGGGTGGCCACTGCCATCTTATCTACCACACTCCATTATCCCACTCAACACTGTTTTCTCTCACTTTCCAAGTGTTTGCAGCGGCCCATCATCTCTCCAAATGCAGAGAAAGGCAACTGTGTGCTTTTAGGTAGGATATTGAATATAACATAGGGCGGGATTCACCCATCCCGCCTACCACTGGAATTTTAGCGGGCGGGTTGCGGCGAATGTGAATCGCCATTGGCGGTCGGGCGGGAATTTCCGGCTTTCAGATCAGCGCAGCAGGAGAATTCCGTCCATACAGTGCCAAAATCGAGCAGAAATGTGCTAACCACGATGAAACCCCTTGAAATGAATTTTGCAATGAGTATTTGGAATATTTTGTCAATCCGTTTTAATTAATAAACAGCTGAATGTGTTTTCCGGAAGGTTCCTTTAATCTATTGCATACATGTTGACAGCTCGTGTTTAAAGTTAAAATTTATTTATTAGTCACAAGTAAGGCTTGCATTAACACTGCAATGAAGTTACTGTGAAATTCCCCTCGTCGCCACAGTCCAGCGCCTGTTCGAGTCAATGCACCTAACCAGCACGTCTTTCAGAATGTGGGAGGAAACTGGAGCACCCGGAGGAAACCCATGCTGACACGGGGAGAATGTGCAAACTCCTCACAGACAGTGACCCAAGCCAGGAATCGAACCCAAGCCCCTGTTGCTGTAACCACTGTGCCACCCCATGTTTCATGCTGACATCAGTGTTTTGGGAGTTTAGATGGAAGTTCACATGGACTGGGCACCTTAGCATACCTGAATTATTCTGTTAATGTCAGCGATCCAGGTCCTGCTGTCCATTGGCAAGAATTCACCTGAAAACAGGAACTTTCACCTGCACGATGCAGCAGCAAGCATTACACCCAATCTGTCCAATTCAGATACTTCACCCAACCTTCTAATCAAAGTTTTACCCAGGTGCCTTTATTTATGAGAAGAACAAAGTATGGACACAGATATATAACGCAACAAACTTTATTAAATATAGTTAACCTGTAAATTACCCACTGTGTATACAAGAAACACCCAGGATTCAGCTATACTACCTGTAAAGATGGCTTGGTAGAGTGTAGATCTGGTCCGTGAGTCCCTCTGGTTCATCTTCACAAAGGTGGTTCTCGCTGGCCATTTCTTGCTTGCTTGCTTCCTTCCTTCTCTGGTCTGGTCCGGTCTTGGTCGCCTCCCATCTCGAGCCTTCACTCCCAAGGTGTCCGGAATGCCTATTTCTATCGCCCTGTGGCCTCACACTTTGTCCACCTGCCCTTGGCCTTCTGCCAATGGGGTCTCGGGAGGTGGGGGGGGGGCGGGTGGTCACAGTGCCCAATGGTCTAGTTATGACCTGTTGACAGGGCACCTGAGCCAGCCCCGGGCGTCTTGGAGTCCGGCCCCATCTAAGCTGCGGACAATAGGCCGGTGCATGTCAAATAGGAGCGATGATCACTGGATGGGTTATCAGGGCTGATCCAGACATTCCTGGCACTCTGTCTGAGTTCTGTATATTCAGCCTGGTCCAATTTTCTGCAGGCTATTTGCTGGAACTAACTGTAGTTTAATTTAGAGTGCCCAATTCTTTCATTTCAAATGTCGAATTTTATTTTGGGCTCAGCACCACAACCCCTTCAGCAACAGGTTTAAAAGATGAGGGGGGGTGGAAGGAAGGATTGGTATGAGATGGGGATAAATAAACAGCAACGAAGGATCAGTAGAAAGATTTACAATGAAGGGGAGAGTGAAAATGATGCATGTGTTTTTTTTTAAGCTTTGTAAAGGCTTGTAAAGGGACAAAGTGATGACTGAAGAAGAGAAGGAGGGGATAGAATGAACCTAACGTAGCGTTCATTGGACCTATTCAATTATGTGAGCCTGTTTACTATTGATGCTCACTGTGTTTGATTGATTAAGCCTGGGTGTAGACTTGGGGGAAAAACTAACCAGAGCTGTAGATAGAGCTGGAATCCCAAGCTGAATCAGAGAGCAGATATTTTAAAGCACTCAAGATGTATCTCAAGATGATGCCGGAGTGTAGCTGTCCCCAGCATACCCTCTAATTCTTTCTTTTACTCTTGTTCTATGCTTTTAAAATTCTGGCTCTTCTAAACTCTCTATAACTGTCACACCCTAGTATAACTGGAACATGACATTCTGCACCCTCTCCTTTCCTTCTCTGCTATGTACTCTATGAACGTTATGTTTTCATAGAAACCCTACAGTGCAGAAAGAGGCCATTCGGCCCATCGAGTCTGCACCGACCACAATCCCACCCAGGCCCTATCCCATATCCCTACATATTTACCCGCTAATCCCTCTAACCTACGCATCTCAGGACACTAAGGGGCAATTTTACCATGGCCAATCAACCTAACCTGCACATCTTTGGACTTTGTATCGCGCGCAAGAAACAATACTCTTTCACTGTATCCCAATACAGGTGACAATAATAAATCAAATCAAATAAATAAACCTATCACACACACACACACACGTGTATCAGTGTCATCTCTACAATACTCAGAAACCCGGGTTCAATTCTGACCTGTGCAGAGTCTGTACATTCTCCCCGTGTCTGTGTGGGTTTCCTCCGGGTGCTCTGGTTTCCTCCCACAGTCCAAAGATGTATAGGTTAGATGGATTGGCCATGCCCCTTCATGTCACAAGATGTGTAGATTGAGGGGATTTGCGGAGTAAATAGCAGCATTATGGCGATGAGTTAGTGCAGACTCAATGGGCCAAATGGCCTCCATCAGCACTGTAGAGATCCTATGATTCTATTCAATGATAAAATAAGCGGCACCACCCTGCCTGACCCAGTTCTGTAATTTCAGGTCCTTAGAAACTAAAGGAATCTTCTCCTTTTTGTTATTTGTCAGCAAGATTATAAAATACAATCTCAGAAAATCTTCTGTCATTTTGTTTATAATACATACTGTCGAAGGATCTCATTACTGTGCAATTGCGAGTCTGTTTTGACTCCTTGGATGCAGTGTGGGAATTTGCGATCATTGATGTGTTGCACTAAAAATCTAGATCTAATCATGGGCTTTGTGGAACAACAGACACGTGATGTTGCTCAGCAGGGCTGAAGACAAAGCGTTAGAAAACGACAAATAATTTCTGCTTTTGCAATAGGAAATAAAATTTACTTCTGAAACAGAAAATGCTGGAGAAACTCAGCCGGTCTGACAGCATCTGTCGAGAGAGAATAGAGCTGACGAGGGCAAATGGTATGTTGGCCTTCATAACGAGAGGGTTTGAGTATAGGAATAGGGATGTTTTGCTGCAATCATATAGGGTGCTGGTGAGGCCACACCTGGAGTATTGTGTGCATTTTTGAATCATTGATCATAGAATCCCTATGGTGCAGAAGGAGGTCATTCAGCCCATCGAGTCTGTACCGACCACAATCCCACCCAGGCCCTAAGCCCGTAACCGCACGTATTTACCCTGCTTGTTCCCCTGACGGTAAATGGCAATTTGCCATGGCCAATCAACCTAACCCGCACATCTTTGGACTGTGGGAGGAAACCGGAGCACCCGGAGGAAACCCACGCAGACACGGGGAGAACGTGCAAACTCTGCACAGACAGTCACCCGAGCCAGGAATCGAACCCAGGTCCCTGGCACTGTGAGGCAGCAGTGCTAACCACCCTGCCGCCCTTATCTGAGGAAGGATGTCCTTGCTATAGAGGGAGTACAGCGAAGGTTACCAGGCTGATTCCAGGGATGGCAGGTCTGTCATATGAGGAGAGACTAAGTCAGTTAGGATTATATTCACTGGAGTTTAGAAGAGTGAGAGGGGATCTCATAGAAACTTATAAAATTCTAACAGAGTTAGACAGGGCAGATTCAGGAACAATGTTCCCAATAGTGGGGGAGTCCAGAACCAAGGGTCATAGTTTGAGGATAAGGGGTAGGCCTTTAGAACTGAGGTGAGGAGAAATTTCTTCACCCAGAGGGTGGTGAATGTGTGGAATTCACTACCATAGAATGTAGTTGAGGCCAAAACGTTGTCTGATTTGAAGAAGAAATTAGATATAGCTCTAGAGGCTAAAGGGATCAAAGGATTTGGAGAGGAAGGGGGGATCAGGATATGGAATTCGATGATCAGCCATGACCAAGATGAATGGTGGAGCAGGCTCGAAGGGCTGAATGGCCTCCTCCTGCGTCTCGTTGCTATGTTTCGAGCCTGGATGATCTTCTATTCTCTCCCCTCAGACGCTGTCAGACCTGCTGAGTTTCTCCGGCATTTTTTGTTTTTGTTTCAGATTCCAGCATCCGCAGTATTTTGCCTTAATTCTTGCTTGTGTACAGTTTCTCTGAAGATGGATCTTATTGTCCGCTGACCTTTGCTGTCACAGGACGCCAATGGCCCTCTAGCTGGGGGCTGTGGGGTCTTTTTGAACGGTACCTTATAGAAAAACCTTAAGTAGAAAACTCAGAAGAAGAAAGGAAGATAATCAGTATTAAAATCAGTGTACCACAGATCATTTAATCAATTCACTCAGAATTCAATCTAAACACCAATGACTGGAAAGCAAAATGAGTAAAAGCACGTATTTTGCATAAACTAATTAGATTCCTGAAATGCCTTGATGACTTTAGGTCAAGTCTAGGAGCAGATTGATGGTATTAACTGTGTTGTTTACTTAAAAAAAACACTGGATAATTAGAGAGCAGTTTACACTTGAATTAAGATTTTGAGTTTATCTTGTTATGCAGGGATTAGAAATTCTATTTTGTGGAAGAGACTGAAGCATGAATTAATGGAATGGGATTCAGTTCATTGGGAATCTGCGTGGGAATGGAGTCCTATACCATAAAGGCAAATAGGGAATTAGTGTCCTCATTGATTGGGAGTGATGCAAAAATATTGTGATCTTCTGCGATTGTGGGAATCTGAAATTGATTTATTGGAATTCAGCTGCTGAATGGAATTGATTTTCCCACACTGGGATTCAATCCGATATTAGTGTCGGACAAGTCCAGTCCTCTACAGTCCTGCACAGTGCGAGTGAATGGAATAGATTTGACTTGTTGGAATTCTGCTCTGTGCCAGTAAATTAAATTGCTTTAATCTGTTGGGAAATTTTTCCAGTGCTAATGAATTGCCTTAAGATTGTGCATGGAATTAAATGGGTTGTGGTTTTAGTTGATTAGTAACAGTGCACACTTCTGATGTACCATCTTTGTAATTGCCACACCTCTTTTCCATTCATAGAATCCCTACAGTGCAGAAGGAGGCCATTCAGCCCATCGAGTCTGCACCGATAACAATCCCACCCAGGCCTTATACCCGTAATCCCACATATTTACCCCGCTAATCCCTCTAACCTACTCATCCCGGGACACTAAGGGGCAATTTAGCATGGCCAATAAACCTAACCCGCACATCTGTGGAATGTGGGAGGAAACCGGAGGATCCAGAGGAAACCCACGCAGACACGGGGAGAACATGCAGACTCTGCTCAGACATTGACCCAAGCCGGGAATCGAACCTGGGTCCCTGGTGCTGTGAGGCAGCAGTGCTAACCGCCGTGCCGCCGTGCCGCTGTTTGTGGGCACTTGGTCAGCAATGTGAAAACGACCAGATGGTGTGATTTGGGGATTTTAAATGTGATTTTGATTGGCCAGGAAACTCGGGATAATTTCCTGATGTCCTTCAAAATAGCATTGTGGGATCTTTCACATCCACTGGGGAGGGTAGACAGGGCCTTGGTTTAAGGCCTCATACGAAAGGTGACGCCTCTGACAGTGCAGCACTCCCTCAGTGACGCACTCGAGTGTCAGCCTTGATTTTTGCACTCAAAGATCTGAAGTGAGGCACAACCTGCTAGTCACCTCACTGTGATATGGAGAAGGTCTGTTTTCTCCCCTCTGGTAAACGTTGGCTATCATTTATGTTCCAAAGAGTTGGGATATCCATATTTCTTCCACCGTCATTTATATGGAATACCGTCATTTTTGCCACCTCACTTCTGATGCTCCTACATCTAAACAGCAGCAAGTTTAAATTGCTGATCTTCAGTCTGCATTACAGTCTGGCTTTGTATTTCCGAGTGTGTGGACAAGAAATGGAAATGTTTGCACCGGATTCATCTATTTTTGTTTTCTTTGGAGCTGATGTGAAGATATTCGGGTTTAAATTTGTGGTGTTCATTGTGTTGTGACTTCAGGTTTGAGACAGAGTAATGATGTTCGAGTGTCTAATGTTGTGACTCAACGGAATGTGCTGGGGCTTAATGTACTTCAGTTCCCGGAATGGATCACGTCTCGTGTTAATAGCCTCCGCAGCAGCTCGCCCCGAGGAGCTCCGCAAATGAGCGTCGGGAAAAAGGAAGCCAACTCGGGAAGAAATAGATTAGAAAGGGTGGCTGAGCATCTAACCACAGACATTGGTCTTGAGGAGGGTGTTTGATGAGGTGGCAGGAATCTAACAAGGGTTCACAGAGAGTCAGGCCAAGTGGATAGAAATCTTTGCCACCGGTGGTCGGACATGTGTTGGGGGGGGTGAGGGGCAAGCAGGTGGAAGACAGATGCACGGAAGGCAAGGGAGTGCTTGAGAGGTGGTGGTATCAGGGTCAACATCAACGTAGGGCTGGAGGAACTTTGGGAGAAAGTCAATGCGAGCCTGAGAGATCCTGTGTATGCATAGGCTTGTTTGCTTCATAGAATCATAGAATCATACAGTGCAGAAATAGGCCATTCGACCCATCAAATCTGCACCGACCAAAATCCCACCCAAGCCCCATCCCCATAACCCCATGCATTTACTCTGGCTAGTCCCCATGACATTAAGGGTCTGATTTTACCATTTTCATTCTAAGTGCTGAATCTGGGCGCAATTCAGATCCAACTTAGAAATCTGCTTCCAGGTGCCCCCATACACACTCAGCCTGAAAAAGAAATCGCCAGTCCCATTCGCACTGTGGGTGGGGCTTAGCGTGGCCGGAATGATCGGAGCTCTGAACTGCGCATGCGCAGTTAGAAAAAAATTGAAAAATTGCGCCCGTGTCAAATCGCTCCCGGGCCGCAGGAAGCGGAGAAAGCGCCTCAGGAGCAAAAAGCGGGAGCAATGGCCTCCACAGATATCACTGTCCCCCTTATCAACACCCCCCACTACCCACATACATCATTGTCCCCCTTATCCACTCCCCCCACTACCCAGACACATTGCTGTCCCCGTTATCAAACCCCCCACCACCCAGACTGATCACCATCCCTGCCCCTTCCCCCCCCACACCAATCACCCGCAGAGTGGCAGCAGACCCCCCTGCCCCCCCGTGCTTGCCACCAGAGATCCATCTGACCCCCGCCCTCCCCACTAGTGAGCGATCGGGCCTCCTCCCCCCCCACTACAGATACATCTTACCCACCTCCCTCCTC
This sequence comes from Mustelus asterias, assembly GCF_964213995.1. NCBI lineage: Eukaryota > Metazoa > Chordata > Chondrichthyes > Carcharhiniformes > Triakidae > Mustelus > Mustelus asterias. The sequence goes on from NC_135818.1 coordinate 78,769,219, forward strand.
CATCCTCTCAGAGAACGATCTGGCCTCACTCCCCTCCCACACCCCCCCCCCACCCACCCAGAGAATGGTCTGGCCTCACTCACCCCCACCCCTCCCCAGACAACGATCTGGCCTCACTCACCCCCCCCCCCCAAGAGAATGGTCTGGCCTCACTCAACCCCCCCCCACCAGAGGAACTTCTGACCTGCCTCCTCCTCCCTCCCCACCAGACAACGATCAGCCCTCACCCCCACCCCCCACCAGAGATACATCTGACCCACCTCCTCCTCCTCCCCCCACAACCAAACAACAATCTGGCCTCACTACCCCCCCTCCCCCCCAACCAGAGAATGATCTGCACCACCCCCCTTCTCCCCCCCCACCACCGATCTGAGTCAGAGAGCCGTTGGAAGCTCTGAACTCACCTCTTCAGCAGCTGGAGTACCCGATTCAGACTTTTATTCAGCAGGTTCATTTTGGCACGATTCCGGATCGGCAAATGTGGCGGTAAAGGGGGAAATGCTGATAAAGTTGGGCGGGCAGTTCATTAATTCAATTTAAATGAATGCAAATGCATTTAAATTGCTGTTGCACCCGTTTCGGGCGCGAATTGGATCGCGGCCATTCCCGGGTTTTGGTAAAGTGGCAATCTGCGCGGACGCGGGCGCAGATCGCGTTAATGGCCTCACACCTGACTTTACCACGTCTTCGCACCCGAAAATGGGCACGACGCAATGGTACAATCGAGCCCTAAGTGTCAATTTTGCACGGCCAATTCACCTAACCCGCACATCTTTCAGTCGATACAAAGACTTCATTTTAAGTTATTTCTGCCTGTGCCACTAACTCTGCTAAGCTTAACAATTGACTGCTGACTTGACTACATGTAGAATCAGAAGGCTAAAGGTTAACTAAAAATTGACTGCATTCCTGAAGGGTACACAATGCAAACAAACAACAGTCCCGTAACAGCAGCTGCAAGGATTGTTTTCCTAGATGGAGACAACCTGCGGAAAACACTTCCAGTGGCAGGACATGGGTTGAAATAGAACATAGAACATAGAACAGTACAGCACAGAACAGGCCCTTCAGCCCACGATGTTGTGCCAAGCTTTATCTGAAACCAAGATCAAGCTATCCCACTCCCTATCATCCTGGTGTGCTCCATGTGCCTATCCAATAACCGCTTAAATGTTCCTAAAGTGTCTGACTCCACTATCACTGCAGGCAGTTCATTCCACACCCCAACCACTCTCTGCGTAAAGAACCTACCTCGGACATCCTTCCTGTATCTCCCACCACGAACCCTATAGTTATGCCCCCTTGTAATAGCTCCATCCACCCGAGGAAATAGTCTTTGAACGTTCACTCTATCTATCCCCTTCATCATGTTTTGGTTTCAGAGTGTGTGTGTTCAGTTGTTTCAGGATCCAGTTCAGTTCGTTCAAGTTTAGTACAGAGCCTGGCTGAGAAGCCAGTCTCCAAATTCGCTTTTCCTCCATGTTAATCTTTTAAGTTCTGCTCAATAAAAGAAAACCATTTTTAAACTCATACCAAGTGCTGGCCCCTAATCTCTTCAAATGAATGAATGGACCCAACAAAGGCTGTCATTCTGTGGTCAGGAATTTCATGGCGCCTTCTAATCTACACTGACTTGATCATAAAAGCTCTTGCATAGAGGTGGGAGGCATGTCGATGGTGTGGAGGCAATATTTGGTAGATTTGATGAGCAGTTGGATAGATATTTGAGGGAGCGACTGATTGAGGGATATTGTTATGGGAACCAGTTGGAGAGGTTTTAATTGTCTCTCATCAAATTATTAAACTGAATTATTTCACATCGTCGTTACATATGACAATTAGGCTTCACGGCCTTAAAGGACAGTAAGAAGTCTCACAACACCAGGTTGTGAGAACAGAAATGTTGTGAGACTTCTTACTGTGCCCATCTCCACATCATGGCCTTGAAGGAATAAGCCACTTTAGCACAGAGACATCTCAGCAGAAGATACAAGGAGCAACACCTGTTATTGTGGGTTTTTCTTGGAATTGGTTGGCTACTTACACTAGAGGCAATGGCCTTTTCTTCAAAAGCATTCATTTATATGCTAACTATTTACAAAGATTAAGAAGACCCAGGGACCTGGGTTCGATTCCCGGCTTGGGTCACTGTGTGGAGTTTGCACATTCTCCTCGTGTCTGCGTGGGTTTCCTCCGGGTGCTCCGGTTTCCTCCCACAGTCCAAAGATGTGCGGGCTAGGTTGATTGGCCATGCTAAAATTGCCCCTTAGTGTCCTGGGATGCATAGATTAGAGGGATTAGCGGTTACAATATGTAGGGATATGGGGGTTGGGCCTGGGTGGGATTGTGGTCGGTGCAGACTCGATGGGCCGAATGGCCTCTTTCTGTACTGTAGGGTTTCTATGATTCTATAATTTCTATGAAGACCACATTGTAGCTGGAGCTACTCTCGAAGATGGTTCGCACTCATTTTGTTTCAGTGAAAGATATCACTGTGACATAGCTCCTTACATACTCAGTAATTTAGACTTAATCCTTTACTCCACATTACCCCCGGAGGTCCTCTACACCGCTGAGCAGTGACACTGTTTGAAATATTTCCTCAAGACATGGTTACTTGAAATGTACTGTGGCCATCTGTCCAGGAAGGATATGTGGATCTGGATGCACTCTTCATCCTCCCTTGTAGGTGGTGGGAATTCCTTTTATTGCCTTTGTTTTCTGTGGGTCTGCATGTGGTAATCCCAGTTGCTTGTATAACATCTCCTTGGAACTTTATCATGGGCATAGAAAACTCATATTTGTCATTGAACATCAAGACAGCCTCTTGCAGCATAAAAAAGACTTCCTTGACCCATTTGTCATGTTCCTGTTTTATCAGCCCATAGATCAAGATGTCGCCCACATGGTATGTGTCGCCTTTAATACTTGGCAGTATATTGGATATTGTCAGGATTGATATGATGCCAAATGGCAGGCGGTTAAAGCCATACCATCCATTATGAAAGTAGTTAGGGGTTTGACCTCTGATCGAATGGTAACTGCCAGAATCCGCTGTTGGTGCCAATTTCAGTGAAACTTGTGCTTTTCACAAATTTGGTCAAGTTCTCTTCTACTGATGCCATTGGCTGCATTATTCTTTCCATTGCCTTGTTGAGGTGTGTTGGATCAGCGCAAATACAAATGGAGCCACGAGGCTTTGGGACTGGTTTGATTTGATTTGATTTATTATTGTCACATGTATTAACATACAGTGAAAAGTATTGTTTCTGGTGTGCTATACAGACAAAGCATACTGTTCATAGAGAAGGAAAGGAGAGAGTGCAGAATGCAGTGTTACAGTCATAGCTAGGGTGTAGAGAAAAATTAACTTAATGCGAGGTAGGTCCATTCAAAAGTCTGACAGCAGTAGGGGAAGAAGCTGTTCTTGAGTCGGTTGGTACGTGATCTCAGACTTTTGTATCTTTTTCCCGACGGAAGAAGGTGGAAGAGAGAATGTCCGGGGTGCGTGGGGTCCTTAATTATGCTGGCTGCTTTGCCAAGGCAGCGGGAAGTGTAGACACAGTCAATGGATGGGAGGCTGGTTTGCGTGATGGATTGGGCTACATTCACGACCTTTTGTATTTCTTGCGGTCTTGGGCAGAGCAGGAACCATGCCAAGCTTTGATACAACCAGAAAGAATGCTTTCTATGGGGCATCTGTAAAAGTTGGTGAGAGTTGTAGCTGACATGCCAAATTTCCTTAGTCTTCTGAGAAAGTAGAGGTGTTGGTGGGCTTTCATAACTATAGTGTCGGCATGGGGGGACCAGGATAGGTTGTTGGTGATCTGGACACCTAAAAACCTGAAGCTCTCAACCTTTTCTACTTCGTCCCCATTGATATAGACAGGGGCAGAGCAGAGCACCAGCTGTTTGGTTTAGTGATTAGCAAAATGATCCTTTATTCCCGCATTGCTTTTGTCTTACTCCTGACTCTTTTCAGAAGAGTAGGATGTTCCTTGGTGTGAGTAGACAAATGGGGTTAATGTCTGTCTTGAGTGTAATGTGATATACAGGGGCAGGATTTTCCCACCACGCTCGCCCCAAAACTGGAAAATTCTGCCCGAAGTCAAGTGACCTTTGCATGGTCCTGTCCCGGCTGATTCCCGTGGCAAGCGGGATGGGAAAATCTGCCCATGGTCTTTGTCTTACCTAAGCCTTTACAAAGTGTGGGGAGCGCCCACCTAAATTATTATCTTGTGTTTTTGTGTTGACTTCAGCAACTTTTACAAGTTTTTCTATTTTATCATCAATTCAAATTAAAGTAAAAATGAGAAACAACGTATGGTTACACGATGGGGAGCGAGTTATCTTTGTGTGCCCACGTCCAATTACTGCCTCCCCCACCGAAACTCTAATGCTGCTTTACCTCAGTAATGTGCTTCGATGTTGACTACCAGTGTGTGATACCACAGGAGATCAGCAAGTTTCACCATAAGATTTGAACAAAGAACCATGTTGTTCGCACTGGAAGTAAATTTGCCACTAATTTTGGTGAAAGTTTGCCATCTCCTCATATTCAGGACTGACCCGAGTGGGTCAGAGTGATTATTATTCTCCAGGTTTGCCGCTATATTCGGCGCACCTCACTCTGATCAATGGAAATGAAATAATGTAGCTGCGAAAGTTACATTAATCATCTGAGTCACCTTTACAATTTCCCATGCAAGAAAGCATCCCTGTGCATGGTATGGATTTACCCTTCACATAATGGATTAATCTCCAGCTTTGTCAAGCATATCACTACACATTTTCTCTATTTACGATGAAGCCTTGGACATCATTTCTCAGCCTTTTCTTGGTTCCCCTGCAACTAAGCTCGTAGGAACTAACCACCCCCCCACCAACCCCCATTCGAGCTGTGCAATCCTTCCTCATCTGGCCTTCATCGAAATATCCATCCACATCGCAAAACAAAACCAACCCGAAACAATAACCTTTTGTTCCGAGAGTTATGGTGAACCTTTAATGGCACCGTGCTTTTTCAAAACAAATTCTCAAGGACTCTCTTCTGGAACCTTGGACTGAGGCCTTAAATGGTAATGATCTCATTCTAAAAGCAATTTATAAATCTCAAGCAGAAATGTTAGCGTGGTTGTACAAATGCATATGGGTGCTTCAAAATTCCAGTCTAGATCGACATTTCATTGATGCCTGCCAACAGGCCCAAGACGGGGTGAGGGGGGGGGTGTTGGGGGTGGGGGGGGGGGGGCGGCAATGTCGTCACTGCCAAGACAAGGGCAAAGGGCAGGAAATAGACTCTTTCCAGATCCCAACCCCACCCATTGGGGAGAGGGCTACAGTCATCACTTACATGGGGTGTGATGACTTTAACAAGGTCAAAGAGTGTCGAAAATATTTACTAGGATGCTGCCGGGACTTGATGGATTGAGTTATAAGGAGAGGCTGGATAGACTGGGACTTTTTTCCCTGGAACGTTGGAGACTTAGAGGTGATCTTATTGAGGTCTATAAAATAATGAGGGGCATGGATCAGCTAGATAGTCAGTATATTTTCCCAAAGGTAGGGGAGTCTAAAACTAGACGGCACAGGTTTAGGGTGAGAGGGGAGAGATACAAAAGGGTCCAGAGGGGTGATTTTTTCACATATAGGGTGGTGAGTGTCTGGAACAAGCTGCCAGAGGTAGTAGCAGAAGTGGGTACAATTTTGTCTTTCTAAAAGCATTTAGACAGTTACATGGGTAAGATGGGTATAGAGGGATATGGGCCAAACGCGGGCAAATGGGACTAGCTTAGTGGCTTAAAGAAAAGGGGCGGTATGGGCAAGTTGTGTTAAAGGGCCTGTTTCCATGCTGTAAATCTTTATGACTCTACAGACCTGTTAGGATATGAGCTCCCTGATTGAGGCAGTCAATGCTGTTCTATCTGGGGGCACTGCAGCAGTATGTAATGTGGAGAGTCCGGGTTACCAGCACTCAGGGTGTATACTCTGTACTGGGAAGTACTTGTCTGAGTATTACTAACTACTGTAAATAAAGCTAAGGTTTGTGAAGGGACACCAGCCTTGGCGGTGGTATTTCAGGGAACACTCCCTTAGTTGACATAGAGATGGGTTTTGTGGCCAAGAGGGTAGGGACGGAGGCTGTGCAGTTCTTGTGTGGGCCTGATTTCAATAGACAGTCATTACTACAGCTGTTCTAATTTCAGCTTGGGATAAATTCGACTGAGAGGAATTTGCAATGTCTCAGGACAGCTGGAAGCCAATCACTTCCTTCTACTCCCATTTATATTTGGCCCCCTGCCTCCAATGCCCCTGCAAAGCCAGGAGGGTGATGACCCCTCCCTGCACTGACAGTCTGCTTACTGCCCACGCTCCATGCTACCTGCCCTCAGCCATTGGCACCTGTTTCCCAATGGTCAGGACCCCCTCTTTGTCAGTCCCTCTTTCATTCAGGCCTGCCACTTCCCTGGGTCCCGTGACTGGCACCCTGCTGTGTACCAGCCTCCATTCAGCTGGTCTGCCCAAGACTGTGCATACATCCTCCGTGCCCTCCATGAAAAATACAATATGCCCCTTAATGAGATCTCAAACAGCTTTTGAAGAGTGTTCATTGGCCTTGATGAATCTTGCCAGCACCGTTGGCGTTGGGAAACCAGAGTGCCAATTTGTGCCAGTATTTTAGACCCCTAGCCAACTCCCAGGGAGATGCAAAAATTCAATCCAAGGCCTTTTAACTTATTAAGCTCACCTATCCAGACAAGGGGTGGAATTTTCCCCTCCTGCCCATCCCAGGAATCATAGCGGGCAGGACACAGACTGTGCAAAGGCCTATTGACCTCGGGCAGGATTTTCCAGTCTTGGGGTGAGCGCGGTTGGAAAATCCTGCCCAAGGTCTTTGTTAATTGGGAGTGATGGGAGTCCATGAGGAGCATGTCCCAAGCACTTTGTTTAGGTTTACCAAGTCTGCCTCACTATACTCCAGCTGTGATCATGAGCAGGTAACCCTCAATCTGTTATCCACATTGTACCTAAATTGGCCTTTAACGAGTGCAAGAGTCTGTGATTTTAATTAACATTGAAGTGTGTGCTGTCTTATCACCACATCCCTACAATTAACAGGCACGCTTAACTGAATATTACGCAGCCCAACAGATTGGGGACTTGCATGACCTGCATGACATTGAGGACATAAGGAAGAGCTTGTATTTCTCTTAACATCTTTAACAATTTTAGGATGTTCCTGGTCCAATCAAATAATTTTGAAGGGTAGTCACTGTAGGAAACGCAGCAGTCAATTTGCAAACAGGAAGTTCAGACTAAACAGCAATGAAATAAATGACTCAGACATTTGATTGGTTAAGCATTGGTTACAGGAGAGACTTCCTCTTCACATAAAATCATTTATCCGCCCACCAGACAGGACAGGCTATTTGTCAGGTTAACATCACATCCAGAATAAAAACTGCATCGCTGACGGTGCAGTAATCCATTACCCGACTAAATCTCTGGAGTGAGGCTCGAACCCACAACCCTCAGACCGAAGGTTGTTACCACTGAGACACGGCTAGCACACAATCAAGGCCTTTAGACTTTATGGACCTGAATTTCCATGGTAACAGGAGTTTAGAGCATCCCCGGCTTTGTGTGCCTACCTCAGGAGAAGATGCCCACAAGGGTGGGGTCTTCATTGCTGGGTGGGGAACGGGTGCAGTCGGAAAGTGGTCGGAGGCAGCCAAGGGGAGGTTGGTGGGAGGTGGGCTGTTCAAAATGCCCGCTTTGATAATCTGGGACTTCATTCCAGTTATAATGAGAGGAGGAAAGCCCTTTAGCTCTTGTACACCATGCACATTCGCCCCTTTGCCAAGCTCTGGCCCCTCAAGAAAAGCGTTTAAAATTAACCAGCACATGTGATATATCAGCTTTCTTTGAAATGTCCACATTATGGGGGTAACACGCTGTTGGATATTCTGTAATAGATAGCCAGTTAATGCAGGGGCAGCATTGCTTAAGTTTAAAGTTAATTTATTAGTGTCCCAAATAGGCTTACATTAACACTGCAATGAAGGTACTGTGAAACTCCCCTAGTTGCCACACTCCAGCGCCTGTTCGGGTACACTGAGGGAGAATTTAGCATGGCCAATGCACCTAACCAGCATGTCTTTCAGACAGTGGGAAGAAACCAGAGCACCCGGAGGAAACCCACGCAGACACGGGGAGAATGTGCAGGCTCCGCACATATAATGACCCAAGCCGGGAATCGAACCCGGGTCCCTGGCGCTGTGAGGCAGCAGTGCTAACCACTGTGCCACCGTGCTGCCCATTGGGGGTAGAAATGACATTTGCTGCCAACAGCCCAAAATGTGAGGACAAAATGGAAACCGTCCAATCTACAAAACCTGGAAGTGAGCATTGGCTGAGGTGTAATGGCATGTCCCAACATTCTGATTTGATCTGTTTCAATGCTTCTGGAATCAGACAGTCTGTGCAGCCCATATCTGTCATCCTTCATTTATTACACGTGTTATCTGTGTGCTTTCCACTTCAGAGGCTTTGTCATTTGGACTGGAGAATGCTTGTGTGACAAAAAGCACAGAATGATTTGAGTTCAGTCGTCTTGGGGTCATGGCCCTGGATCAGCAACTCCAAATTCATGAATTCAAATCCCACCGTGGTCGGGGAGCTCTGCTAGTGAACTGCAGCCAGCACCTTTTGTACTGGTGCTGTCTGTGACTGCCGCTGATAAAGCGTTAGCTTCGACTCCCCTCGCACGTAAAGGAGTAAGTCCTGTGACGTTATCACTTCAGATTCATCAATAAATAATCTGCAGTTGATTACAGACAGCTGCTGATTTTAAATCGGATCGATTTCATTCTCGCACGGGTGTCCACTCCCTCATAAAAGTTGGCCAACTCTAAAAAAATCGATGCAAATCAAGCAGAGACAAACAGCTCTGCACATTCAGCAATGCTGGCCAGAATTCTCCCATCTGGAGATTTTAGCGGGCGGGTTGTGGCGAATCGAAACGAGGGCGGCACGGTAGCACAGTGGTTAGCACAGTGGTTAGCACTGCTGCTTCACAGCTCCAGGGACCTGGGTTCGATTCCCGGCTCGGGTCACTGTCTGTGTGGAGTTTGCACATTCTCCTCGTGTCTGCGTGGGTTTCCTCCGGGTGCTCCGGTTTCCTCCCACAGTCCAAAGATGTGCAGGTTAGGTTGATTGGCCAAGTTAAAAATTGTCCCTTAGAGTCCTGGGATGCGTAGGTTAGAGGGATTAGCGGGTAAAAATATGTGGGGGTAGGGCCTGGGTGGGATTGTGGTCGGTGCAGACTCGATGGGCCGAATGGCCTCCTTCTGCACTGTAGGGTTTCTATGTTTCTATGAATCTGAAACCCCATTGACAGTTGGGCGGGAATTTTCGGCTTTTAGACCAGCGTGGCCAGAGAATTCCGCCCGCTGTTTTTGAATCACCAGTAAAATTGATCTTTTTGGCTGGGATGTTCTTCCGGGAGTCGGGAGAATTCCAGAAACCCAGTATTTTTAAAATGGCTGCCCTGTGTTGTGATGGACTTTCAGGAACTGATCCCAGGAGACTCAGGTACAGGTCACGCTCAAGCATGCAGGAAGAGCATTGCTTTCCAATTCCAATGGCAGACTTTTTAAAATCAGTTTCAATAGTTAGTAATTCCCGGAACAGGTCGCGAGTCTGTCACCAGGGGCTTATAGCTCGAGAGACACCACTCCAGGAGTCTCTCCCACTCTTACCACCAGCCATTGGTGTGTTTTGGAAGGATTTGCTGGTTGACACATTCAACCTGTTTGACCGCATTATGAATGCAACCACCTTGGCCATCAAGCCCTGGGGTGGGACTCCTTATGCCTACCATGCCAACTCAAAGCATGGGCAGACCTCAGGACTCGTGTGGAGATGAAATAAAATAAAGTTTAAGTTTATTGCAGACTTGATATTAGAAAAAAAAGACTCCCATTCATAATCCATTTACTACATGTATATTCTTTCAACTACATAAAATCTTATGGCAACAATAGTTCAAGTGCATAATCACATAAAACAAGCATTGGAATTCATAGTCCCATTTCAAAGAGCCTATAAACACTTGGAGCTGTTGATCAAAGGCAGGCACCCTACTGTGATAAAGGGTGCTTATGAAATCAGTCGTACAGTAATAGAAGTCCTAAGGCTAATGCCAACAGAGTGAAAGAACAATGTTTTCTTTAAACCCCAGGCTTTTTTTGTTCAAAACATTTAAAGGGCAGGACTTGTAAATGTCTTGATGGTTTGACAGCTCCCTTTGACAGCTGATTTTAACAGATCTGTTGACTATTGCAATGAGTTTTAGGACTTTAATGTACTTTTATTTGCTCATTCACGCCCAATTTTGGAAATTCCAAAGGGTACCTTACCTCCCTCCAAGGGTGTCCTAGGACCAGATTCAAATGAGTACTGTATCTCTCCAAAGAGTTACCCTGACTATTTAAAGAAATGCACAAAGTTCAGACCTGCTTAAACAGATCTACTCTGCACACTTTGGCTTTCACAACCCTGAGATACAAAAATCAATGGAGACAGCCGATGATTTGAATGACTAGCTGCTTCTGTGAACCGTGCATGTGCAAAGTGCCTGCACAAAAATGGGAAGCACGGTGTTCGGGCATGAGACTTAACAATTCCCGTGCACTTCCGCCATTTTCAACACAACAACGAGGCTGTGCATCATGGTGAGAAACCAAGCCTATCATTTTCAGGATGATCCTGGAGATAAGAGAGTTAGATTATGGGGATCAGTTGTGTAAGCGAGGCTTATATCCCATTGAGTATGGAAGATTAAGAGTTGTTCACCATAGTTATAGGTTCTGATACACGAGATAGAGAGAAACTATTTCCTCGAGTGGAAAAGTCCAGAAAGACACATAAATCTTAAAATTGGAACTGGGCCATTCGGGGTGATGTCGAGAAGCATTTCTTCATGTAAAGGGTAGCAGAAATTTGGAAACTTCTCCCCCAAAAGACTGTTGAGGCTGGGATTCAATTGGAAAACTTGAAAACCGAGATTGATAATTGGTGGTTAAGGGCATGAAGGATTATGGAACCCAGGTGGGTAAATGGAGTTAAAATACAGATTGACCATGTTAATGTTGAAACAGGCTTGAGGATTGAAATAGCCGACCCCTGTCCCTATGTTTAGACCGGTTATCATTATCGAAGGTCTTGACATCCAAGATGGCTGCCAGTGTGTGACAGATGAGGGTGAGATTTCCAATGGAGCAATGTTTTTACTGTTAGAGTTTCCTTAGACTTGGGCGCTTTGTTCTGAAAGAAAAAGTGAGTTGGCATCAAGGAGAGATGTTTGCAGCAGTTTGGCTCAAACTTTCAACTGTTCCACAATACATGACAGCGGAGCCAATAGGGGGCACTGTTGTCCATGTCATCCATGATGCTCCACGAACCAAGAAAAGACCATTTACTTTAGCCTTCTGAATGAGAACCTTGATTCGACAGGTTAAATTGGAGTGGTGGAGTACCGGGTAACCGGAGTGGAGAGTGTCCTTTGTCACTCTCTTTAATTCATCCTGGCCTACCTGACTACATCCCAGCTGAAAACATGAGGAGACAACTCACGCTTGCGGACCCTAATCCATGTTGCACTTAGATTGGCCTGAAAGGATTGCAAGAGTATCCTTTTTTTAAATTCAATTGTGGGACATGGGCATCGCTGCCTGGCCAGCGTTTATTGTCCATCCCCGGTTGTCCTTGAGAAGGTGGTGGTGAGCTGCCTTCTTGAGTCACTGCAGTTCATGTGCTGTGGGTTGACCCACAATGCCGTTAGGGAGGGAATTCCAGGATTTTGCTTCCGCTGCCTCGAGATGGAAGTGTGTGAACCCCTCTCGCCACATCCCCAAAGGCAAGTCAGAACTTACGATTGGCCAACCTTAGACATTGGGACGACACCGAGGGCGGCACGGTGGCACAGTGGTTAGCACTGCTGCCTCACAGCGACAGGGACCCAGGTTTGATTCCCGGTTTGGGTCACTGTCTGTGCGGAGTCTGCACATTCTCCCCGTGTCTGCGTCGGTTTCCTCCGGGAGCTCCGATTTCCTCCCACAGTCCGAAAGACGTGTTGGTTAGGTGCACTGGCCATGCTAAATTCTCCCTCAGTGTACCCGAACAGGCGCCGGAGTGTGGCGACTAGGGGATTTTCACAGTAACTTCATTGCAGTGTTAATGTAAGCCTACTTGTCACACTAATAAATCAACTTAAACATTGGGGACATGATTGGCTTGTTTCTGAAGTCATCACTGATCAAAAGAAAGTCTTGTTCAATGAAGGTCAGCAGTTAAAAGTGGATGTATTGGCTGGGTGATGGAGACTGTGATGGCAAAGTGTCACTCGCACCTAAAAAGCTGACATTCTGGGCTGGAAATGAAGGGCATTAGTTTGTCGAATTCTAAGATGTTGGCACAAAGATCAACAAATATAATTTTCTCTCCTTTTCTGCAGGCCTTGGGCCAGTGATCATCCTCACGGCCTAACAGCGCGAAAGGTCAATTAATCGCCTATTTGCCCACTCCTCCCACCCACCCCCCTACCCCCACCCTCCCTCCCTCCCCCCACCCCCCACCCTCCGTCACCCACCTTGCCCTGAGTCGAAATGATGGAAAACCTGACCGAACTTCAGAATCCTCTGCTGGAAAAGAACAATAAGCACGTGCAAAGTGATTATGGTTACCAGGACGATTACAGCGAGCAGCAGCACTACAAGGAGAAGATCCTCAGTTACTTTGTGAACAGTAACCCTGCCAAAAGTAAACCCAAAGGCAACTTCACCCACCAGCTCCTGGATGCCAGCTCGTTGCACCTGGCTGTCGAAGCCTTTTACCGTCCAAACTTTATTTTGTATAAGGACGAGGCGAAGGAGAGCGTAAAGGATTACAGGAACGACAACTGTGAGACGACATTCACGGAGAGGAAGAACTTGACTATTGACTCCCCCGAGCGTTCAGAGTCTAAACTTGTGGACTACGCAGAGAATGATGTTAAAATTCAAACGGTCTCCTATGAGGTGGAGGAAGAGGAATTTCACGACTGTGAGGTAGAGTCACTCTTGTTTTAATAAGTTCTTTTCCCTAAATGTTTTACTGTTGGAACCCACAGCCATATTATTTGATATGTTTATGAATGTTTTTTTAGGGGCAATGATTTTTGCTGGGAGTCCCGGGAGGGATAGTGAAAGAGGGATAATTACATTGGGAGATCCGGAGGATACTCACAGAATTTGAGGGCCCCGTTTATCTATCCGGCAATTGTTTTTAGAGTCACGTCTCGTCTTTCTGATTCATCAAGGACATTTTTTTCCCGGAGATGTTTGGTGCCAAAGTTTAGAGAAAGAGGGAACTGTCAAGTGGCGAGTTTGGTGGCAGTGGGCATTGTATTGGCTGGATGCTTGCGAGGTGGGAAGCCTGCCCCCTCCCTGCCACTGCCCCGATCGAGTCTGGGGTGGGACAGTCTGTAGATAGCCATCCTGCTTCGCCACCCATGTAAGGGGCCCATCCCAAAGGCACTGGTAACATCTAACTGGTATTCATCGAGCGGTGGATAGGACTGCCTACCAGCTTCCAGGGTGCTCCCTCATTTTAAGGCATTCTGCTGATCGAGAGACCTGGCATTGAGGAAAGATGGCCGTGGAGAGCCCACCCCTCTCTCCCCCCCCCCCCCGCCCCACCCCACTTAATCACTCACTTGCACCTGGGACCCAGTGACAACCCTGGGCCTCGAGCAAGTGTAATACCGGTAGCAGCCACTGCCTTCCCAGTAGTGCTGCCAATAAATGAAGAGCTCTGATTTGCTGGTGTTAAGACCCAGGCCGGAAACTCCAAGGTGTTTTATGAATTTAGCCTAGAACCTAAGGCCCAGATTTTACCGGCATGGCTGCCCCGAAATGGGGACGGGCGAGGCTCGCAAAACGGCATTCCCCATTGGCCTCGGACAGGATCTTACGAGCCTCGGGCGGGTGTGGCGGTAAAATTCCAGCCTAAGTTTTAGATTTGAATTTGGCACAGGTGAGCATAAGATGTTTCACTCCAGGTATGATTCAAGTGACCCACTAGGAAGCTTTTATCAAACAAAATTTATTTAAGAACACAGTTAGAATATGACAAAATAAGAATGAGCATAACTCTTACAATTACAAGATTTAAACATGACACAGTATAACTCTTAACAGCTAGCTATCTCTGTTGTTCCAAGATAAAGTGATATGCCACAGACATACCCCCTTCTTCAGAATTAGTTAGCATGAAAACAAGTATGCTCACATGATGCCAAATATCCAGCTTTTTAACACTTCCAAAGAGATCCCAACACCAGTTTGCAGAGAAGGATATATCCTCAAAGCAGAAAAACTTCAGAGAGGTAAACTTAGTCTCTGGTAGTTCCCAATCTCCAGGCTTTAGAGAGGGGAAAGAGACTGATTTCACGTAACTCAAATGCAGCATCAGAAACAACAACACTTAGACAACAGAAACTCCACCTCCACAGGGGGGATAAACACTGATGTCTCTCTCAGCTCCAAGCAGCTTCTGAAAAACAAAACTAAAACTGGACTTCCCTAGGAAAACATTGCAGTGCCCAGTCATATAACCTGACTTGTCAATCACCCCCCCAATCAAGCTCTACTCTGCCACCTCAGGGGAACATGAAAACAACGGAACACTGCATTAGTTCAGATTAAAACGAACATGATGTCAATTTTACTGCTTCAGTAACAATAGAGGACACCTGCTGCAGTCAACATGGTGCCGACAAAATCCCAGGGACTGTTAAAACATCCTGCAGAGCAACGTGATCAAAATACATTTCTTGAAGGCATAGTATCGTCACACTGCCAGCGGGTGAGTGGGACATCTTCCCCCGGGTCCTTGATCCCAGGCAAGGACCGTCACTGCCCAGTTAAGTGCCTGATTAGCGCTTATTCAGCAGGTTTTCCGAGAGTGTGAGGCAAGGCTCTCACTGGCTCTCCAGCCAATGTGTCTCAGGATTATTACTCAATTCTAATCATTTGATGGATTTGCCCAAAAGGGCCGTATTAACATGAATGTTTCATAGAATCATAGAAACCCTACAGTGCAGAAGGAGGCCATTCGGCCCATCGAGTCTGCACCGACCACAATCCCATCCAGGCCCTACCCCCACATATTTTACCCACTAATCCCTCTAACCTACGCATCCCAGGACTCTAAGGGGCAATTTTTTAAACCTGGCCAATTAACCTAACTCGCACATCTTTGGACTGTGGGAGGAAACCGGAGCACCTGGAGGAAACCCACGCAGACACGAGGAGAATGTGCAAACTCCACACAGACAGTGACCCGAGTCGGGAATCGAACCCGGGACCCTGGAGCTGTGAAGCAGCAGTGCTAACCACTGTGCTACCATGCCGCCCAGTGCTAACCACTGTGCTACCGTGCCGTTTCATTCTGATCACCCTCCTAATGCTAATTATATCCCTTTATTAAGTTGTCATTATGTTGCCTCTCGCTTTCGCTCCCACCACACCCACCCCATCATTCTTCCCTATCCATTACAGGGCGTCACGGTGGCACAGTGGTTAGCACTGCTGCCTCACAGCTTTTAACCTGGTGTTGTGAGACTTCTTACTGTGCCTCACAGCGCCAGAACCCGGGTTCAATTCTAGGCTTGGTTCACTGTCTGTGTGGAGTTTGCACGTTCTCCCCATGTCTACGTGGGTTTCCTCCGGGTGTTCTGGTTTCCTCCCACAGTCCATAGATGTGTGGGTTAGGTTGATTGGCCATGCTAAATTGCCCATAGTATTAGGGGGATTAGCAGGGTAAATACTATGGGGATAGGGGCTGGGTGGGATTGTGGTCGATGCAGACTTGATGGGCCAAATGGTCTCCTTCTGGCACTGTAGGGATTCTATGATTCAAACAATATTAGGTTACCACATTTCAGCAAAAGATGACTATTATAAAATTGATGATTTAGTAATAATTGATCATTATAAAAGGTGCTGCAGGAGATTGGATTATGCAATAAACTGAGTTTATGACTCTGGATATGTTAGCTCCATTCCAGCCCAGCCTGATGAATGAAACATCTCCCTGATGGTTGTGAAACCTAGTTTTTCTCTTAGAATGTGCTAAACAAGGAAAGGCTGCAGGCGTATCAGGGCATTTACTTAGAAACTGCTTTATTTATACTATTTACAGTATGTACATAGTGGATTGTACAGAAAAGGCACAGCTCCCCTCGAGGCTATCTGTCTGCTGCCCACAGTAACTGGCACATTACTGCTTGATGTCAGTGCGACATTGCCACGTACCTCATAGATTAGCTGATCCTTTCTGT
This sequence comes from Mustelus asterias, assembly GCF_964213995.1. NCBI lineage: Eukaryota > Metazoa > Chordata > Chondrichthyes > Carcharhiniformes > Triakidae > Mustelus > Mustelus asterias. The sequence continues at coordinate 78,785,603 of NC_135818.1, forward strand.
TAACCCTACAGTTTTGAGGGTGCATGGCTTTATTATGCATGAGGTCGGATATAGAGACTAATAAAAGACCAGGAGGTTAGTGGAGGTAGACTAACTGGAACAGTTTATTAAATGTCTATTCTTTAACACACTCAGTACCAAGACTGGCGAGGCAAGCCCCACCCAGAGTGGAGTCACGGGTCACCTGAGCCGTTCCCTTAAAGGGGCATGCTCCAACATATGTAACAGTCTTGCACTCAGGAACAGCCTATAAATGATGAATCTTACTCCAAACAGATAGAGATAAGGCAAGAAAATGCTGGACTCAGCAGGTCCAGCAGCTGCGAGTGGGAAATAGTGTTAACTTTTCAGGCAGATGATCTTTGGTCTGGTCTGGGAAAAGCTGGAAATGTAATAGATTTAGAGCAAGAAGTGAATGGGACAATGAGGCCTGTGATAGGGTGAAAGATGGGAGAGAAATGGGAGGGAAAGGGCAGCACAGTGGTTAGCACTGCTGCCTCACAGGGATGCGGAGTTCGATTCCCAGCTTGGCTCACTGTCTGTTGCATGGTCTCCCCGGTTTCCTCCCACAGTCCAAAAGACGTGCTGGTTAGATATATTGACCGTTCTAAATTCACCCTCAGTGTACCCAAACAGGTGCCGGAGTGTGGCGACTAGGGGATTTTCACAGTAACTTCATTGCAGTGTTAATGTAAGCCTACGTGTGAAACTAATAAATAAACTTAAAGATTCAATGACAGAAGAGTTTGGACCTGAGTGCGGAAGGAAATTGAGAACACCCGAAGGTGTACAACCATAGAAAAGTGACAGCACAGAGGGAGGCCATTCGATCCATCTTGTTCATGCCAGCCCGCGGACACCCAGGTGCCCTTTCTAATCCCACCTTCCTGCACCCAGCCCATAGTCCTGTAGCTTTCAGCACTTAAGGTGCAGATCCAGGTTCATTTTAACAGAGTTTGTCTCTGCCTCCACCACCATTTCGGGCAATGAATTCCAGACACTTAGCACCCTCTGCGTAAAATAAAAGTTCATCCTCATGTCCCCACTACACCTTCCATCATTTATCACCCCTGGTTCTAGAATTCTCCGCCAAGGGAAACAATTTTATCCTGTCCACTCTCTCTCTTCCCCTCATCCGTCAGAGCGAAGAGAATTTCTTCAATCCGCTTTCAGAATGTTAAGTAGCCTCAATCTGACCAGTCTGACCACCTGACTGACTGTCTCAGTAAATATTTTCCAATTAAACTTCTTAACTGCCTCCCTGCACTCATTCCTTGCTGGTGGAGGGGGAGGGGAGGGTTGCCAACCCTCCAGGATTGGCCTGGATCTCCAGCCATTATAGATCAATCTCCAGGACACTGCTGGGAGAAAAATTATCAGGACGTTCAAAAACCATTGTTTCTTTTTTGTCATTTTTTTTTACCAGATATAAAAATATTGCAAATTGGGAGTGAGTGGGACAAAGGCTGTTAACTGACAGTCAAACATCATGCATTTGGGTATTGAATCTTTTTGCTTTCCAATTGGCTTAGGAAAGCTGCGCGTCATAAGGATGGCTGACAAATGGCGGGGGCGTGGGGGAAAGTCATGTGATGAAACCTCCAGGATTACATTTAATCGCAGTTGGCAACCCTATGAAAGGGGTAAACCGGGATGTTCTCTGTAATGGCTCTACCATACGTCCATCTCTGATCAGGTGACCGCTGGCTGCAAGTTGTGCAAACGTCATTGCGTTGTCACTTATAAAAGGTTGAATCCCTATGGTTTGGGTAAGCACAGTGGTTAGCACTGCTGCCTCACAGCGCCAGGGACCTGGGTTCGATTCCCTGCTTGGGTCGCTGTCTGTGCAGAGTCTGCACATTCTCCCCGTGTCTGCGTGGGTTTCGTCTGGGTGCTCCGCTTTCTTCCCATTGTCCAAAGATGTGCAGGTTAGGTGGATTAGCCATAGTAAATGCGTGGGGTTACGGAGATAGGTAGAGGAGAGGGTGTGGGTGGGATGCTCTTTCAGAGAGTCGGTGCAGACTCGATGGGCCAGGTGGCCTCTTTCTGCACTGTAGGGATTCTGTGGTTGAGTAGCTTTGATCCCGGCTTTGGCACCAGGAGCTGTGATGGGAAACTTCAGAGAAGCAGAAGGTCCATCGGTGAACAGCAACGGGGGCAGATCGGAAACGGGATAAAGTGCCAAGCCGTTTCACCCAGCCTATGCGCAGTAGTGCTCTGAAAATATGTCACCCATTCTGGGAGACAGTGGAAAAATCTGAGAGAGAGTTTGCAAACCAAAATCCCGTTTCTGAGAACTCCATTAAACTGATCTGACAAGCCTCTCTTGTATAACGCTTTCTGTAAAATGTTAATAGGTTGTGTACATAAGTGGGAAGCATCGGCCTAGTGGCATTATAGCTATTAATCCAGAAACTCGGCTAATGTTCTGGGGACCAGGGTTCGAATCCCGTCACAGCAAATGGGGGAATTTGAATTCAATAAAAAATATCTGGAATTAAGAATCTACTGATGACCATGAAACCATTGTCGATTGTCGGAAAAATTCATCTGGTTCACTAGTGTCCTTTAGGGAAGGAAATCTGCCATCCTTACCTGGTCTGGCCTACATGCGACTCCAGCCCCACAGCAATGTGGTTGACTTTCAACTGCCCTCCAAGGGCAACTAGGGATGGGCAGTAAATGCTGGCCCAGCCATGTCCCACAAATAAAAAAAAACATAGGGTTGACAGCTGTGATTTAATGTATTCGTGCACGGTTCATCACATGACCTGACCTCACACTCCAGCCATTAGTTGACCAGCATATCCATCCCCGTAATGCACTGCCAATTGGAAAATAAAGAGACCAATTGGATGATGCTTGACTTGTCAGACTTTTTACTCCCCATTTTCAAAATTTTTAGGTCTATCGAGAGAAATGTTCAAAGAAAATGACAAAAAGAACAATCTATTTCACATCCAGAGCTGCGCACAGCAGAGTCACGGAGATTGATCTTCAATGGCTGGAGACTCCAGGCCGATCCTGGAGGGTCGGCAACTCTAGTTTACATCAGAGTTGCATATTTTAGAATGGAGAGCGTAAAGAAAGTTGAGAAGTGTTGTGAAGTTGCACATGTATGGTTAAAAAATGTGGTGTTTGACAAATGTAAATCGTGAAAAGAAATGCTAAAACCAAAAGAAGAAATCATATAGCATCGTCTCTTTAAAAAGCAGGTGTCTTTCTGCGTGAATTTTAAATTGCAGAGAGTAGGCGGCAACATTTGTATCAAAGCCGAGTAGTCAGTGTTCCAACCTAATAAAACAGGCTTTTGAATTGGACCAATGAGTTTAAAGCAAACACGCAGAGACACAGAACCAATGGAATTCAAATGTGAGGGTTGTTGACAGCCTCAAGCCATTCAGTTCGCAGGGATACTGTGAGGTAATTCCAGGTATATAAACGCAGACAAGGGGGGATAATGGTCAGAGTGTTCTTGCCACCTCGGAAGGAGGGAAGGAAAGGCTCTCATGTAAATCCTGCAGTTTCATGTATGTCTTCATCAAATCACCATCTAAATAGAACATACAACATAGAACAGTACAGCACAGAACAGGCCCTTCGGCCCACGATGTTGTGCTGAGCTTTATCTGAAACCAAGATCAAGCTATCCCACTCCCTACCATCCTGGTGTGCTCCATGTGCCTATCCAATAACCGCTTAAATGTTCCTAAAGTGTCTGACTCCACTATCACTGCAGGCAGTCCATTCCACACCCCAACCACTCTCTGCGTAAAGAACCTACCTCTGATATCCTTTCTATATCTCCCACCACGAACCCTATAGTTATGCCCCCTTGTAATAGCTCCATCCACCCGAGGAAATAGTCTTTGAACGTTCACTCTATCTATCCCCTTCATCATTTTATAAACCTCTGATAAGTCCCCTCTCAACCTCCTCCGCTCCAGAGAGAACAGCCCTAGTTCCCTCAACCTTTCCTCATAAGACCTACCCTCCAAACCAGGCAGCATCCTGGTAAATCTCCTCTGCACTCTTTCCAGCGCTTCCACATCCTTCTTATAGTGAGGTGACCAGAACTGCACACAATATTCCAAATGTGGTCTCACCAAGGTCCTGTACAGTTGCAGTATAACCCCACAGCTCTTAAACTCCAACCCCCTGTTAATAAAAGCTAACACACTATAGGCCTTCTTCACAGCTCTATCCACTTGAGTGGTAACCTTTAGAGATCTGTGGATATGAACCTCAAGATCTCTCTGTTCCTCCACAGTCTTCAGAACCCTACCTTTGACCCTGTAATCCACATTTAAATTAGTCCTACCAAAATGAATCACCTCACATTTGCCATTTTTCAGCCCAGTTTTGCATCCTATCTATGTCTCTTTGCAGCCTACAACAGCCCTCCACCTCATCCACTACTCCACCAATCTTGGTGTCATCAGCAAATTTACTGATCCACCCTTCAGCCCCCTCCTCTAAGTCATTAATAAAAGAGCAGAGGACCAAGCACTGATCCCTGCGGCACTCCGCTAGCAACCTGCCTCCAATCCGAAAATTTTCCATCGACCACCACCCTCTGTCTTCGATCAGACAGCCAGTTACCTATCCAATCGGTCAACTTTCCCTCTATCCCACACCTCCTCACTTTCATCATAAGCCGACCATGGAGAACCTTATCAAACGCCTTACTAAAATCCATGTATATGACATCAACTGCCCTACCTTCATCAACACACTTAGTTACCTCCTCAAAAAATTCTATCAAATTTGTGAGGCACGACTTGCCCTTCACGAATCCGTGCTGACTATCCCGGATTAATCCGCATCTTTCTAAATGGTCGTAAATCCCATCTCTAAGGACCTTTTCCATCAATTTACCAACCACCGAAGTAAGACTAACCGGTCTATAATTACCAGGGTCATTTCTATTCCCTTTCTTAAACAGAGGAACAACATTCGCCATTCTCCAGTCTTCTGGCACCATCCCCGTGGACAGCGAGGACCCAAAGATCAAAGCCAAAGGCTCTGCAATCTCATCCCTTGCCTCCCAAAGAATCCTAGGATACATTTCATCAGGCCCAGGGGACTTATCGACCTTCAGTTTATTCAAAACTGCCAGGACATCCTCCCTCCGAACATCTATTTCCTCCAGCCGATTAGCCTGTAACACCTTCTCTTCCTCAAAAACATGGTCCCTCTCCTTGGTGAACACTGAAGAAAAGTATTCATTCATCACCTCGCCTATCTCTACTAACTCCATACACAAGTTCCCACTACTGTCCTTGACCGGCCCTAACCTCACCCTGGTCATTCTTTTATTCCTCACATAAGAGTAAAAAGCCTTGGGGTTTTCCTTGATCCGACCCACCAAGGACTTCTCGTGTCCCCTCCTAGCTCTCCTAAGCCCCTTTTTCAGTTCATTCCTTGCTAACTTGTAACCCTCAATCGAGCCATCTGAACCTTGTTTCCTCATCCCTACATAAGCTTCCCTCTTCCTTTTCACAAGACATTCCACCTCTTTCGTGAACCATGGTTCCCTCACTCGGCCATTTCCTCCCTGCCTGACAGGGACATACCTATCAAGGACATCCAGTATTTGTTCCTTGAAAAAGTTCCACTTTTCATCAGTTCCTTTATCTGACAGTTTCTGTTCCCAACTTATGCCCCCTAATTCTTGCCTAATCGCATCATAATAAATAGAGAGAGACCAACTCAGAAAGTGTTCCAGACGAGACCATCACTGGAGAAGGTTCATACTTCCTAAAGATGCTTGTTTGTGTATTAGTTGAAACACAGAAACATAGAAGATAGGAGCAGGAGGAGGCCATTCAGCCTTCGAGCCTGCTCCACCATTCATTTAGATTATGGCTGATCATCCAACTCAATAGCCTAATCCTGCTTTTTCCCCATAATCTTTGATCCCATTTGCCCCAAGTGCTATATCCAGGCGCCTCTTGAATACATTCAATGTTTAGGTATCAATTACTTCCTGTGGTAATGAATTCCACAGGCTCACCACTGTTTGGGTGAAGAAATGTCTCACCTCCGTCCTAAATGGTCTACCCTGAATCCTCAGACTGTGACCCCTGGTTCTGGACTCCCCCACCATCGGGAACAACCTCCCTGCATCTACCCTGTCTAGTCCTGTTAGAATTTTATAAGTCTCTATGAGATCCCCCCTCATTCGTCTGAATTCCAGTGAAAACAATCCTAACCTAGTCAATCTCTCCTCATACGACAGTCCCGTCATCCCCAGGAATCAGCCTGGTAAACCTAGTGACTGAACCTAGTGAGAGCAATTGAATTCTGTAATGATTTATTTCCTTATTCCTGAAGGAGTCTTGCAATATTTGAACAGCATTCTATTGGGGTTTTATTCAGTTTGCTAATTGTTTTAATAAGGTTGTCACCAGTTTAAAAATAAAGACCTGTTAATTGTTCATTGTAGAGAGTGTCAGATCCTGCTTTAATTTACCAAAACCCGTTACTTCCTACTACCTCACACACACTCGTACAAGATTACCAGGTGAGGTATATCCCTCTGGGTGGTTCCAAAATCGAACAGGGGGAAAATTCACCTCCGTGTCGGAACAGAAGGAAAGTGTTTTGAACTGCAGAATGTTCCTTTCAAAAGAAGAAAGAGTCCTTCCCAGGAAGGATCAGGGAGGCCATGTATAGTACCGAGGATAATGAACCCATGGTGTCCCGGCCAACATCTATCCCTCAGGCAGCAACATTAAAAGGGCAGGGGATCTGGTCATATCTCTTGATGCTAGAACTGTGCACAAATTGGCTGTCGCATATCCGACGTTGCAACAGCAGTGCTACATCAATAAAGGACTAATTAGCTGTAAAATACCTTGACGACCTAAGCTTGTGAAAGGTGCTATAGAAATGCAATTCATTTCTTCCCTAGATTTGATTTTGCTAATCGGATGGCGGCACTTACTGGCTGCAAAGTTTCCTCATGGCCGGCTGGCTCTGCTCCTTGCCGAGACTGGGTGGCTGTTCCGGGCATGTCGCCGGGACAGCCACATCCGGCATGCTGTGAGGACATTCCAAACGGTTTCTTACAATGCTAGGCCTGAGGCTTCTGGCAATCTGGGGTGAAGATGCTCTCAGAGCCTCGGGTCCCATTCGAAGGAATCCAGGGCCACACTGTGGAGTATTGTGTCACTGAATCGGCTGCCTGGAAGAGGAGATCTTAAACTGAGGCCCCGTGGAGAGATATGTAAAAGGGCAAGCAGTTTTCCTGGCTAACATAAGGGGGAGATGGTGGCATAGTGGTTATGTCACTGAATTAGTAATCCAGAGGCCCAGGCTAATACTCTGGAGACATGGGTTCGAATCCCATCATGGCACGTGGTGGAATTTAAATTCAATGAATAAGATGTGGAATTATCAAGCTGGTCTGGTAGTCATGAAACCATCGTAGGGTGTTATCAAAACTCATCTGACTGCATGCCACCGCCCAACGGTGCGCCACAGTGGTTAGCACTGCTGCCTCACAGCGCCAGGGACCCACGTTCGATTCTTGGCTTGGGTCACTGTCTGTGTGGAGTTTGCACATTCTCCCCGTGTCTGCGTGGGTTTCCTCCGGTGCTCCAGTTTCCTCCCACAGTCCAAAGATATGCGTGTCAGGTAGATTAGCCATGCTAAATTGCCTCTTAGTGTCAGGAGGTCTAGCTAGGATAAATGCTGGGGTTTCGGGGATAGGACCTGGGTAGGATTGTGGTAGGTGCAGACTCAATGGGCCGAATGACCTCCTTCTGCACTGCAGGATTCTATGATTCACTAATGTCCTTTAGTGAAGGAAATCTGACATCCTTGCCTCATCTGGTCTACATTTGTTTCATTAATTTTACGAGATGTATCGCTGGCGAGGCCAGCATTTTCTGCCCATCCCTACTTTTCCTTGAGAAGGTGGTGGTGAGCTGCCTTCTTGAATCACTGCAGTCCCTGTGGTGTAGGTACATCCACAGTGCTGTTAGGGAGGGAGCTCCAGGATTATGACCCAGCGACAGTGAAGAAACAGCAAAATATTTCCAAGTCAGGGTGGTGAGTGACTTGGAGGGAATCTTCCAGATGGTGGTATCCTTCTGTCCCTTCTCCTTCTAGATAATAGTGGTCATGGGTTTGGAAGGTGCTGCCTAAGGAACCTTGGTGAGTTGCTGCAGTGCATCTTGTAGGTGGTACACACTGCTTCCACTGTGCATCAGTGGTGGAGAGAGTGGATGTTTACGGATCTGCCAAGCAAGCGAGCTGCTTTACCCTGGATGGTGTCAAGCTTCTTGAGTGTTGATGGAGCTGCACCCATCCAGGCAAATGGGGAGTATTCCATCACACTCCTGACTTGTGCCTTGTAGATGGTAGGCAGGCTTTGTAGAGTCAGGAGGTGAGTTACTTGGCGTAGGATTCCTAGTCTCTCGCTCAGTTTCTGGTCAATGGTAACCCCCAGGAAGTTGATTGTGGGGGATTCAGCAATTGCAATGCTGATGAATGGTAAGGAACATGTGACACCAAAACCGCAGCGAACTAATTTGGCAAGAGGAGGGGACACAGACTGGAGACACAGCACAATACAGTAAAATAATCAAGTTAGAGGGAGCACAGCTCTCTTAAATTTCAAGAGTAAGGCAAGAAAATCTGCCGCCCTTACCTGGTCTGGCCTATATGTGACTCCAGATCCACAGCAGTGTGGTTGTCTCTTAAATGCCCTCTGAAATGGCCGAGCAAGACATTCATTTTGATGGAAATTGGAGATGGGCAATCTATGCTGGCCTTGCCAGCGATGCCCACATCCCATGAGAAAAAATCCATTGGAATGGCCATCTGGCACATACACACATCCAGATCTAAGCATGTGTAATATAACCAGTAACGTATGAGAAAATAATAACACACAACACATTTTTCACAGCCCCAGCAAAGGGATTTGCAAAGGTTGCCTGGATGGCCCCGCTGAGCAGAATTGCTTTCTCACAGGTGCAATTTAAACTTAATTGGCCAGATTCAGCCAGAACTGCAAAGTGGCTAATTTGCGTTTTTTGGATTTTCTTTTAGAAATTGGGTTCCTTCTACACGGTTGCAAGGTGCCACAATTAAATCTCTTCCTCTTTAGCTGAGGCAGGTGCCTCGCGAGGCGCTGTATGATCACCCCCTCCTCCCCCTCCCCCTCTCCGCGGTGATTGTCCCTTTAAGGACAAGACAGCAGAAGAGTGTCACCTGGTTTGAGGAACCAATTGGGATTGCGAGTGAGTAATCACCCCCAGGGGAGTAGAATCCTCTCTTAGGAAGAAGACATGATGATGCACGTTCCCAGACTTCATCAGGGACACAAGGTATTTACCAACAAGGAAGAGATGTACAGAGGCCCGCAGCACCCCCCCCCCCTCCCCCCTCCCCCACCCCCCCCCTGGGGCGGGGAGGGGGGGGGAGGGGGGGGAGGGGGGGGAGGGGAGGGGGGGGTGCTGCGGGCCTCTGTACATCTCTTCCTTGTTGGTAAATACCTTGTGTCCCTGATGAAGTCTGGGAACGTGCACCATCACCCTCTCGCTCTGGTAGGCAGTCCCTCAGGATTGAGGAAGTCTTGCTTCCACTCTGAGTCCATGGGTTCTGAGATGGCGGCTATGTCCAGTTCACAATCCGCAGGTCTGCCGCACACGGGGCAGATGTTGCTCAAGGGGTTTGCTGGATGAGTCATTTGTAGCTTTCTGAGCTCTGTCTGGCATCTCGTCTGCATGTTCCCAACCAGGTTTCCGAATGTGCTCGGCACATTCCGAATGAATCCTTCTCCCATTTTGACCATGGTTGTGTTTGACACTTCAGAGATGCTTTCACTGATTGCGAAACTCCATAGAATCCCTGTAGTGCAGAAAGAGGCCATTCGGCCCATCGAGTCTGCATCGACCACAATCCCACTCAGCCCCTATCCCTGTCGCCCCACGTATTTACCCTAGTTAGTCCCCCGGACAATAAGGGGCAATTTATCATGGCCAATCCACCTAACCCGCACATTTTTGGACTGTGGGAGGAAACCAGAGCACCCGGAGGAAACCCACACAGACGCAGGGAGAACGTGCAAACTCCACACAGAGAGTGACCCAAGCCGGGAATTGAACCCGGGTCCCTGGCATTGTGAGGCAGTAGTGCTAACCACTGTCCCACCGTGCCACCCCGATGTTATATGATGGAAACACCTCTTGTGTTGCTCACTAAACTAGGTGCAATGGTGAGGTGTAAAGAATTGCTATTTTTGTGCAGTGTTACCTGGTAGGATTTTCATTCCTGTGTTAAGTATATCACTTGTTTCTACATTTAATAATACAAACGCGTTAGCTCCTGAATACAGGAGTTGGGAGGTCTTGTTGAAGTTGCACAAGACATTGGTAAGGCCACACTTGGAATACTGTGTACAGTTCTGGTCATCCTATTATAGAAAGGATATTATTAAACTAGACAGAGTGCAGAAAAGATTTACTAGGAAACTACCGGGGCATGGTGGTTTGAGTTACGAGAGGCTGGATAGACTGGGACCTTTTTCCCTGGAACGTAGAAGGCTTGGGGGTGATCTTATAGAGGTCTATAAAATAATGAGGGGCACAGATCAGCTAGTCAATATCTTTTACGAAAGGTAGGGAAATACTCCTCCAAATGGTCCAATATAAAATAAATCTACAATCAAAATCTGACCGTCATGGTCAAAGTGAACTGCACTCATTCTGAAAGGTTGAACAGGCAGTGGGTGCTTTTCATGAGAAAAGAGAGGGCTTGGGCAGGGTCAGATCGAGGTCTTTAGAAGTAGGAGACGGAGATGGAAACAGGCACATTAGCAACATTTAAGAGGCATCTGGATGGGTGCATGAATAGGGAGGGAATAGAGGGATACGGACCGAGTAAGGGCAGAAGGTTTTTTTTAAAGTTTAGTTAGGACATCATGATCGGCACGGGCTTGGAGGGCTAGAGGGCATAAGCTTAAGGTGAGAGGGAAGAAATACAAAAGGGTCCAGAGAGGCAATTTTTTCACACAGAGGGTAGTGAGTGTCTGGAATGAGCTGCCAGAGGTAGGAGTCGAGGCGGGTACAATTTTGTCTTTGAAAAAGCATTTCGACAGTTGTATGGGTAAGATGGATATAGAGGGATATGGGCCAAACGCGGGCAATTGAGACTAGCTTAGTGGTGAAAAGAGGGGCGGCATGGACAAGTTGGGCCGAAGAGCCTGTTCTGTGCTGTAAACCTCTATGACTGTGCCTTCAACTTGACATTCCAAATCAGTGGGTCAGGATTGGCCCTATCAGAAATTGCTATGCTTATCACTTTCTGTGCGCACAAATCCAGCTGCATCTTTTTCTCTTTATAATGTGTCAGCATTTGTGTGAATCTCATTTTTTTTTTCTCTCGTTTCCCCTGCACCGGCATTAAGACGTTCTGTTCAGCGACTCTGCACCCCACAGCTGGATTCCTAAACCTTTTCGACATTTGTACTAATTAAGTAACTCATTAGCTGATTTTTGAGAGGAGTTAAAGGCTCATGGAGGCACGTGTGCAGTGAGTGGCTGCTGCTTCCCCCATCGCTGCTAATTAAAGTTTTCATTCTCAGGACTCGCACGCGTTTGAGCCATTCAACTGCTGCGAATCCGTTTAGAAGCTCATTAATTTTTGAAACGGTGGGTTCTTTTCCGCTTGCAGTGAATGTCAGCCTCTCTCCCCTCCAAATTTGCAATTAAGCGCGTCTTAACTCGATATTCTCAACACCTCTTGCGGAGCTTTTGTTTAATTTTCTTTAACTAGAAATAGTCTCGCAAGGTTTGCAAGAGTTGAATGTGAGGGTTGCGTCAGTGGAATAAAAAGCAGACTTAACAACCATCAAAAACTCGGTCTGCTTTTTCCTTATGATCTAGAAAGATAAAAAAGAAATTACCATATAAATGTTCTTGTTTTCCAAAAAGGCTTCAAGGGCAAAGTAATCTCTTAATCTTGTCTGTCAGTGCACATCAGGAATGTTGACAGAATACAAAGCAGCACCTTTCAAATCTTACTGCCATAAACTTGTTATGAATACCGAACATGACAAGGGCAAATCTAGTACTTCCATGGCATTATCTTCTGTGAGTATGTTTTATTGCTTGAGTCAGACGTGGGTTGTAAAAGTGGCTGAGTAAATTGCCCCTGTGGAAAGCTGCCCGGACGTTCCTGCAGACTGGAGACTGCAAATGCGGAGTTTCAAGCAGAGAGAGGCAGACTTCAACCAGACTTCAATTTTGGGGCGGGATTTTCTGACTGCGCTCACCCCGAAACCGTCCGAGGTCAAACGGGCCTTTCCACGATCCGACCCTCGCCCGCTCCGATTCCTGTGGCGGGCGGGATGGTAACTTTCACCCCTATATCTCTGACTGTCTTTTTTGGTCTGGAAGATGGATTTATTAAATGCCTTTGTGTCAGGTACTTGGAACAATACATTGTGGAATCACTTAGGCATAAAGCTATTTTAGCTCGAGTGTTGCGCAATGAGGCAGAGTTAATTAGTAAGGTCAGAGTGAAAGATCCACGGGGAAATAGTGATCATAACAATTGAATTAGGTTTGAAAACATCACACTCCAAGTTTAAGTTGATTTATTAGTGTCACAAGTAGGCTTATATGAACACTGCAATGAAGTTACTGTGAAAATCCCCTAGTCGCCACACTCCAGCGCTTGTTCGGGTACACTGAGGGAGAATTTAGCACAGTCAATACACCTAACCAGCACGTCTTTTGGACTGTCGGGAGAAATTGGAGCACACGGAGGAAACCCACGCACACAGAGAGAACATGGTAACTCCACACAGACAGTGACCCAAGCTCGGAATCGAACCTGGGTCCCTGGCGCTGTGAGGCAGCAATGCTAACCACTGTGCCGCCCTTCAATCACAAACAAGAATCTTAAACAATGCCAATTACGTAGATACAAGGGGAGAGCTGTCTCAATTTCATTGGGTAAATAGACTAAATGTATGGTGGTAAATAAACAGTGAGTAACATCTAAAGAAATGTTGAACAAAAATACATTCCATTGAAAAACTCAGCCCAAATGATCCCTCTGTGACCTACGAAGGAGGTCAAGGATAGTAAAAGAAGAGGCTTATAAATTTGCAAAGAATAGTAGGAAGTCTGAGGGTTGAGAATGTTTTTAAAAATCAGCAAAGGGACTACCAAAAAGTTGATAAAAAGGAAAACAGTTGAATATGAGAGTTGAATTAGCCAGGATTTGAGAGCTTTTGCAAGTATGTGAAAAGGAAGAGAGTAGCTAAAGTAAACATCGGTCCTTAGGAACAGAGATAGGAGAAGGGGAATGTGAAAAGTGAACAAAGATTCTGGGTGGAATTTTCCCATCTCGCCAGCCACAGAAATGGTAGTGGGTGGGGGCAGAGCATGGAGAGGTCCGTTGACCTCAGGTGGGATTTTCCAGTCTTGGGGCGAGTGCGGCTGGAAAACCCCGCCCTTTGTGTCTGTCTCCGTAGTAGAAGATATAAGTCACATTTCCAAATGGAGTGTAACCTAGGGACCAATAAGAGTGAGGAACTTAAGTTAATATCTGCAGAGAAAAAGTTCTAGAGAAACTCGAAGGATGAAAATCCAATAACTCCCCAGGACCCGATGACCTACATCCTAGTGTTCTAACTGAGTTAGCTGCAGAGATAGTGGAATTACTGATTAAAAGTTCCCAAAATTCCAGAGATTCAGGAACAGTCCTAGCCGATTGGGAGTTAGCAAATGTAACACTGCCATTCAAGAAAGGGGGTGAAGAGAAAAGACGGTCAGTCAAACACCAGTAGTTGGGAAAATGCTTGAATCTGTTATTAAGGAAGTCTCAACAATGCATTTGGAAAAGCATAGCGTGCTTAGAGCAAATCAAAGGCAATCCTGTTTGACAAATTAGAATCGGAGAACCCTACAACGCCAAAGGAGGCCATTCGGCCCATCGAGCCTGCACCGATGACAACCCCACCCTAGCCCTATAACCCCACATATTTACCCTGCTAATCCCCCTGACTCTAAGGGGCAATTTAGCATTGGCCAATCAACCTAACTCGCGCATTTCTTTTGGACTGTGGGAGGAAACCGGAGTACTTGGAGGAAACCCACACAGACATGGGGAGAACATACAAACTCCACACAGACAGTGACCCGAAGCTGGAATTGAACTTGGGAGCCTGATGCTGTGAGGCAGCAGTGCTAGCCACTGTGCCACCCTAACCACTGTGCTACCGTGCCGCCCTAATTAGTTGGAGATTTTTGAGGACAGGTAAATAAAGGGGAACTCATAGATATACTATACCTGGATTTCCATTTGATAACATGATAGACAAAAGGGTAATACACAAGTTAAGGGCTCCAGGAGTTGGGGGTGATATATTGGCATAGTAGAGGATTGGTAAATGGGCAGGAGGTAGACATCGGGAATAACTAAGGTATTTTCAAGTTGGTAATCTATGACTAGTGGGATGATGCGAGGATCGGCGCTGAGGGCTCGGATACGTTCAATCTGTATTCAGCTTGTTGGCCATGGAAGGAGCATTTGTGACACATCATTATTGCTCCATTATCTCTCCACTATTCCACAAAGGGGGAGAAAAAAGTATACGTGAGGATTTACCTCAGTGGTGGCAACAGTTCAGGGGTGCTACAACTGGTCTTATTACCTCCAGCTTGGGGAAGGAAACAATTGCTTTGGTTCCTGAGTGCTTTCTAATGGCCCCAGCTGGGACAGTGTGCTTACATGAACAATGGCTCAGGACAGGATTAGGGCTGGTAGTGATGTTCCCAAAGGGTTACAGTGTGGTGTTAACATTACTAAGGTGACGGATTCAAGCCCCGTTCTGGTCATGATAATGATTGCCCCTGTGTGCACCTGGGATGCTATTCGATTCCAGCCTTGGAATGTGTGTGGAGTTTGCACATTCTCCTCGTGTCTGTGTGGGGTTTCCTGCAGGTGTTCCAGTTTCCTCCCACAGTCCAAAGATGTGCTGGTTGGGCTGATTGGCCATGGTAAATGCATGGGATTACAGGGATAAGGCAGGGGGGTGGGTCTGGGTAAGATGCGTCGGTGCAGATTCGATGGGCCGAATGACCTCCTTCTGCACTGTAGGGATTCTATGAAAATAGGATTAAAATGAGTGGCTAGTTTCTCTTGTCTCTCTTTTTGGCTGGTGCAGACATGATGGGCTGAATGGCCTCTTTCTGCACCCTAACTTCTCTATGGTTAAAAACCTGAGCCTTTGAAATATGCTTGAGTCATCGTGACAAGGGAAACAAGATATTAAAATGATATCTACTCAGAAGGCACTGGTAACTGTATGAAAACTTGCAAAAATGTGGCATCGAATACAATTTGTAGCTGTAACAAAGGATGGATTTATATTTACTTAACTCCTTTCGCATCCACATGGTACGAGATCCACAAGCCAAAGTGCTTTCCCTTCAACAAATTATATTTTTAAATGTAATTTTTTAATGGGTAAACCCGGCAGCCACATTTTCACACAGCAAGTTCCCGCAGGCAGCAATAAATAAGTTAGTTGGTCGCTCTTGGTCGTGTTGTTTAAGGAAATGTTAATGACATTAAAGTTAACAAATACGGGCATGGGATCTTTTCTGTTCAGCTGAAAGGGGAGGCAGGACCTTGGTTTAGTGTCTTATTCAGAAGCCTGTAGCTCCCAACAGTGCAGCACTCCCTCAGTACGGCACTCTTACGAGTTGAGCACGCAAGCTAGGCTGACACCAAAGAGGGGCTTGAAGCCTCGATTTTTTTTTAAAACTTGGAGACAGAGGGTGGAATTTTACCGACAGGCCTGCCCCGATTCCGGGGGCGGGCGAGGCTCGGAGAACGGCATTCTCCGTCGGCCTCGAGCAGGATCGTATGAACTTCAAGCCGACGTGCCGGTAAAATTCCACCCAGGGTGTCTCCAGTGAGCCAAGCTAACACCAAGAGCATTATCTGGAACTGAGGAAGCCTTAGGCCTTCTGGACCAGTACATCCCCTTGACTGAGGGCCGCAGGATATTTGCTTACATTCAGGATGTGTGTCCCTAATGCATCTGACCAACTTGTTAATTTATTCAGTTAAATGGTTTCCGTCCACAGATAGGAACAGAGGGACACTTGGGAAATTTTTTTAAAAAATATTTACCAAGCATTTACTAAGAGGTCTTGGTGTTACGTTTATTAAATTCATAGATCACATTTTCATTTCCCAGTTCATTAGAAAGTAGCTGACACAGTCACAAAAGTTTAAAGCGGATTTTGAAACGGAGATGCTGCCTTGTTTCAGCACATGACATCATTCCAATAAATTGAGGACTCGTTTGTGCTTGTATCAACTTTTCACTCCAGTTTTAGTGATGAGAGGAAACCGTGCCCAAAAGAATCAGCAGTGTGACCATAATTTCTTAATCGCTACATCCTCCAAGATGAATCATTTCATAAGACTTCAAAATTTCCAGTTAAGGTATCAAATGAGGTACCCCATTCCTTTCAACCTAACCTCTTCTTCACTCGAGATTAGTCACTGGGCGGGATTTTCCACCCTCGCTCGAGCGAGACCGGAAATTCCCGTCCGAGGTCAACGGACATTTCCGTTGTCCGCCCCTCGCCTGCTCCGATTCCATGGCGGGCGGGCGGGGCGGTAGAATTCCGGTGACTGTTCATGTCTTATGGACGAGGAAGTGAGTTTGCCTCAAGTTTATTTTTAATTTTTTGGGAAGGGAATGTTAGGGTACAGAGCAGAAAACCAAAGTATGCTACGGAGTTAGACTAGACCCCAACAGTTTTTCTGTTTTGGCATTATCATAGAATCCTACAGTGCAGAAGGAGGCCATTTGGCCCATCGAGTCTGCACCAACCACAATCCCACCCAGGCCCTATCCCCATAACCCCACATATTAACCCTACTAATCCCCCTGACACTAAGAGTCAATTTAGCATGGCCAATCAGCCTAACCCGCACATCTTTGGAGTGTGGGAGGAAACTGGAGTGCCCAGAGGAAGCCCGACATGGGAAGAATGTGCAGACTCCACACACAGTGGCCCGAGGCCGGAATTGAACCCGGGTCCCTGGCGCTCTGAGGCAGCAGAGCTAACCACTGTTCGTGTGAGCATAAGGTGCTTCACTCCAGACATGATTCCATTGACACACTAGGAAGCTTTTATCAAAACAAACTTTATTTTAACAACACGGTTTAACTATAACAAATGAATTAGCTTAACTTTTACCAATTGAAATACTTAAAAATGACAAGATTAGTTTCTGAACTGCTAACCTATCTCTATTAGTACCAATTTAAGCAATATTTCTCTTATAGACTTAAACTCCTTTTCAAAATCAGTTATTAATGCACAGGCTTACACACTTGGCTTGGGCTGCCTGTCCTTGAGACTCCAGAACACCTCTGGATAGAGAGACAGCGAGAGAGAGACCTATTTCTCCTAGCAGGTCCCAAACAGCCGCCTCCAGAGAGAGAGACAGAGACAGAGACAGTTCTTGCTTCTTTCAAAACTGTCTGCTTTTCCCTGTGAGCTGAGCTCCTCCTCTTAAGCTCATGACTGTCTCTGACAGTCAAGCTAATCAAAACCCTACTCTGAAACCCCAGGGGAAAACCCAAATAAACACAAAATGCATTAACTCAGATTAACACAAACATATTCCTAGTCTGCATTCTCAGCACGTAAGCTGCCTGTTCCCAGATAAATTGGCACCATGTAAAACAGCTGAAGTTTAAACATACCCCTTTCAAGAAGCGTGATATAAATACATTTCTTAAAGGCACAGTATCATCACCGGAGAGATTTCCTGACCGTGTGAGAGATGTAGCGGGGAAGTTGGACAGAGTGATAGGCTATGCAGCAGAATTGGTGTTGCAATGGACTTTGACACTTGGGCGAGACAGAGGATCATTCCATAAGGAGTTTTGATTGACAATTATTTCTGATGCTTTGGAAAAGACACATCGTTGGACATTCTCTGATATTAAACTCAATGATAATGCTTGAAATGTGTACGTTAAAGCTCTAATTACCAAGCAATCCTATCTCAATCTGTCCAGATTTCCTGTTTCTGATCATCTCAGTTGGATTTATCATAGAATCCTAAAATCAGAAGGAGGCCACTCGGCCCGTCGAGACTGCACCGAACACAATCCCAACCAGGCCCAATCCACATGCATTTACTCTAGCGAGTCCCCCCTGACACTAAGGGGCAATTTAGCATGGCCAATCCACAGTCAACTGGCAACTCCAGACCTTTGGACTGTGAGAGGAAACAGGAGCACCCGGAGGAAACCCACGCAGACACGGGGAGAATGTGCAAACTCCACACAGTCACCCAAGCCGGGAATCGAAACAGGGTCCCTGGCGCTGTGAGGCAGCAGTGCTAACTGCTGTGCCACTGTGCTGCCCACTGCCACTATGCTGCCCACATCTAGGCGGCACAGTGGCACAGTTGTCTCAGTTCATTTTACAAAATTACAAAGGATTTAGAATACACTCATAGAAAACAGAATCTTTCTGGACTTCATTGGATTAAACCACCATTTTTATTAGATAATTTTGTTCCTATTCCATTCCTGGCATTGCAGATAATTTTAGGCCTTTGCCAGTCGCAGCTTGCACCCAGGTGCCAGGATGTGTGGCAAAGTGCCAGTCGTATGTTGACTGATGATTTCTCCAGCCGCCCTGTGAAAGGGGCATCAAGTCTTTTGTGATGGCTCAGGAGATGGGAATGACAAGTTATTGTGTCATGAATTGCCGGTTTGTGTGCTGCTTTGCTGATTTGTTTTGACAATTAGAAGCCCAAATGAAACGATGTGTTCTCCAACAGTCAAAACATTCCAAAAAGGATTGTGGAACAGCAGTGTGCTCCGAGAAGGAGGGCTTTGTAACTGCAGAGTGAATATTTTGCAGCAGGGTTGATGAGACATGTTATGTAACATATTGTATACCAGCCCGCTCACTCACACTCCCTCTGCCTCCCCGCTCTGGCTGCCTCCCCTCTCTGGCTGCTTGCTTCCCCCTCAGCCTCCCTCTCTCACGCTCTCTCCAGCTGCCTCATTTCCCCCTCTAGCTCCCTCGCTCACATTTCCCTCCTTCCTCCCTCACACACCCTCCAGCTGCCTCCTTCCTCCCTCTGGCTCCTTCATTCATACTCTCTACAGCTGCTTTCCTCCTTCTTCCGTCTGGCTCCTTCACCCACATTCCCTCCTCCCTCTGGTTCCCTCACCCACACTCCCTCTTCCTTCTGATTCCCTCACCCATGTTCCCTCCTCACACTCCCAGTAAAGTTTAGCTTGTGTTTGGTCAAAACCCATGGAATCTGGTGGCCTTATTCTCTGAGCAAGTGTCATGAATCTCAAACTTCTTCTACTTTGAACAACAAGTTCTTGGTCCCTAACCAGACCATAGCAAGAACTTGGGGCTTTGTCCCAGGATGAAAACACAGTGACTACATTTCATTGATTGTCACTTTGAGATATCCCATAGCCATGGAAGGCACTATAAAACAGAAACCTATCTTTCTTAAGTTCTGTGGGTTGGCTTTTATGGGCATCATCATGCTGGCATCCCCGGGTAAAACAGCAGGGGGAGCCTCCCCACCAGAACGATGACTGTCCCATAGCTATTAACATGCCCGGTTGCCAGTTACGAGAGATGAGGCAAGACTTCTGCCCCTCAGGAACAGGAGATCCTGCCTCAGAGGACTGCTGAAAGGTCGGGAGGTTGGCAGCTGCTCCCAGTGGCACAGCTGATACAGGAGAGTGGTCAGTACTGCCCTCAGGGCACGAGAAGGCAACTGGCATTGGATCCAGCACAGCGGGTGAGTCAAGGGGTGGGGAGGGTGTGTTGCCTGCCAACCTTGCAGGCTTCAGGGAGGGGTGTGGGGTCAGGGGTGAAAGGTCAAGGGAGGGGCAGACCCGCGGGGGTCGTGGATTATACCTTTGAGGGAGGGTCCCACTGATGGATCCAACAAGCCCATTAAGGAGGGGCTGCCCCCCCCCCCCCCCCCCCCGCCCCCCACACACCACCGGCCCACAAAGGCAAACCTGCAGGGCTGACCACCTGGTGTGGCCACAGGATGAGGCCCTTAAATGGGAATTAACTGATATGAGATGGACGAGGGGTGGGTGGGGTGGGGGAAGGGGTGGTTTCTCTCAAAGCTTGGAGATTTGTGCAGTGTTTTCAGTAGATGCTCTACTGCAGACACTATTTATCCAAAGCAAAGGAAGTGTTGCTTAGTCCAGCCACAAATACACCAATTATTTGAACTCCTCTGTCCTGGATAGTGTTGGTCCTCTTTGAGTGTTGGTGCTTTTGCATCCATCCAGGCGAGTGACATCGATACCCTCCTGACCAAAGCCTTGTCTATGGTGGAGAGGCTATGAGGGGGTCAGGATTTTGAGTCATGAATCAGAATTCCCAACCTCTGCACTGCTTTGTAGGGGGCCAGGGGAAGATCGGTGAGGGGCTGGGGGGAGATCGGTGAGGGGCTGGGGGGGATCGGTGAGGGGCTGGGGGGAGATCGGTGAGGGGCTGGGGGGAGATCGGTGAGGGGCTGGGGGGAGATCGGTGAGGGGCTGGGGGGAGATCGTGGGGGGCTGGGGGGAGATCGGTGAGGGGCTGGGGGGAGATCGGTGAGGGGCTGGGGGGAGATCGGTGAGGGGCTGGGGGGGGATCGGTGAGGGGCTGGGGGGAGATCGGTGAGGGGCTGGGGGGAGATCGGTGAGGGGCTGGGGGGAGATCGGTGAGGGGCTGGGGGGAGATCGGTGAGGGGCTGGGGGGAGATCGTGGGGGGCTGGGGGGAGATCGGTGAGGGGCTGGGGGGAGATCGGTGAGGGGCTGGGGGGAGATCGGTGAGGGGCCGCGTGGAGATCGGTGAGGGGCCGGGGGGAGATCGGTGAGGGGCCGGGGGGAGATCGGTGAGGGGCTGGGGGGGGATCGGTGAGGGGCTGGGGGGAGATCGTGGGGGGCTGGGGGGAGATCGGTGAGGGGCTGGGGGGAGATCGGTGAGGGGCTGGGGGGAGATCGGTGAGGGGCCGCGTGGAGATCGGTGAGGGGCCGGGGGGAGATCGGTGAGGGGCCGGGGGGAGATCGGTGAGGGGCCGGGGGGGGATCGGTGAGGGGCTGGGGGGAGATCGTGGGGGGCTGGGGGGAGATCGGTGAGGGGCTGGGGGGAGATCGGTGAGGGGCCGGGGGGAGATCGGTGAGGGGCCGGGGGGAGATCGGTGAGGGGCCGGGGGGGGATCGGTGAGGGGCTGGGGGGAGATCGGTGAGGGGCTGGGGGGAGATCGGTGAGGGGCCGGGGGGAGATCGGTGAGGGGCCGGGGGGAGATCGGTGAGGGGCCGGGGGGAGATCGGTGAGGGGCCAGGGGGAGATCGGTGAGGGGCCGGGGGGAGATCGGTGAGGGGCCGGGGGGAGATCGGTGAGGGGCTGGGGGGAGATCGGTGAGGGGCTGGGGAAGATCGGTGAGTGGCTGGGGGGAGATCGGAGAGGGAATGGGGGGAAGATCAGTGAGTGGCTGGGGGGAGATCGGAGAGGGGGTGGGGGGAGATCGGTGAGGGGCTGGGGGGAGATCGGAGAGGGGGTGGGGGAAGATCAGTGAGTGGCTGCGGGGAGATCGGAGAGGGGGTGGGGGGAGATCGGAGAGGGAATGGGGGGAAGATCAGTGAGTGGCTGGGGGGAGATCGGAGAGGGGGTGGGGGGAGATCGGTGAGGCGATGGGGGGAGATCAACTCAACTTAGAATCATAGAATCCCTACAGTGCAGAAGGAGGCCACTCGGTCCATCGAATCTGCACCAACCACAATCCCACCCAGGCCCTATCCCCATAACCCCACATATTTATCCTAGCCAGTCACCCTGACATTAAGGGGCAATATAGCATGGCCAATGCACCTAACCTGCACATATTTGGAGTGTGGGAGGAAACCAGAGCACCCGGGGGAAACCCACGCAGACACGGGGAGAACGCGCAAACTCCGCACAGACAGTGAACCGAAGTTGGATTTGAACCCAGGTCCCTGGCGTTCTGAGGCAGCAGTGCCACCATGCCATCTGGTGATGGAGTGATCAAGTCTCCCTCCCAGGATTTTTGATGCCGTGGTGACAGTGGTGCTGTTAAAGGTTGGGGAAGACATCTGGAATTTCTCACATTCCAGGAGGTCATTGCTTGCTGCTTACATTGTTTACTTGGCACCTCTCTGTCTGGATATTACCCAAGTCCTGTATGAACTGACCAGCGATACTTCATTGGTGGAGAGAGTATGAATGATGCTAAGCACTGGGCTCAACAAATAACTCCACAGTTAAACTTATCATAGAATCACAGAACCCCCACAATGCACAAGGAGGCCATTTGGCCCATCGAGCCTGCGCCAACTCTCTGACAGAGTATCTCACCCAGGCCCTCTCCCCCACCCTATCCTTAGGGGAGAAGGGAAGATTTTGATGGAACAGCCAAGGATGGTCACGTTAAGGCTTATTGCTCTTGAGAAACTCCTGCAATGATGTCCTGGGTGCGTGATCATTGGACTCTTAATCAACAAGCACCTCCCTAGCCCCTGGAGGGGTTTCCCTTTAACCCTCATTATTAAATCGGGCCTTTTCATAGAATCCCTACAGTGCAGAAAGAGGCCATTCGGCCCATCGAGTCTGCACCGATCACAATCCCACCCAGGCCCTATCCCCGTAACCCCATGTATTTACCCTGCTACGGCCCCTGACACTAGGATTAATTTAGCATGGCCAATCCACCTAACCCGCACATCTTTGGACTGTGGGAGGAAACCGGAGCACCCGGAGGAAACCCATGCAGACATGGGGAGAACGTGCAAACTCCACACAGTCACCCGAGGCCGGAATTGAACCTGGATCCCTGGCACTGTGAGGCAGCAGTGCGAACCACTGTGCCACGTGCCACCTCTTTGAAGCCAGACTTGGTTATAAACTACTTTTACGTTGTGGGCAGCTTCACTCGCTTGTCCTCCATTGTTTAACTCCTACGTCTAAACCTCGGCCAAGCTCTGGAACTGCCTGGCTCTGGTCAATGAGCTGGCTATTCGATGAAGCTGCCAATGACTCCTCCTGTCACCTGGGTGGAGGCTGCTGGGATGGAGGCTGCTGGGCTGGAGGCTGCTGGGATGGAGGCTGCTGGGATGGAGGCTGCTGGGATGGAGGCTGCTGGGATGGAGGCTGCTGGGTGGAGGCTGATGGGATGGAGGCTGATGAGATGGAGGCTGCTGGGGTGGAGGCTGCTGGGGTGGAGGCTGCTGGGGTGAAGGCTGCTGGGGTGGAGGCTGCTGGGGTGGAGGCTGCTGGGATGGAGGCTGATGGGATGGAGGCTGATGAGGTGGAGGCTGCTGGGGTGGAGGCTGCTGGGGTGGAGGCTGCTGGGGTGAAGGCTGCTGGGGTGGAGGCTGCTGGGATGGAGGCTGCTGGGATGGAGGCTGATGGGATGGAGGCTGCTGGGATGGAGGCTGCTGGGATGGAGGCTGCTGGGTGGAGGCTGCTGGGATGGAGGCTGATGGGATGGAGGCTGCTGGGCTGGAGGCTGCTGGGCTGGAGGCTGCTGGGCTGGAGGCTGCTGGGCTGGAGGCTGTTGGGATGGAGGCTGCTGGGATGGAGGCTGCTGGGATGGAGGCTGCTGGGATGGAGGCTGCTGGGTGGAGGCTGATGGGATGGAGGCTGATGAGATGGAAGCTGCTGGGGTGGAGGCTGCTGGGGTGGAGGCTGCTGGGGTGGAGGCTGCTGGGGTGAAGGCTGCTGGGGTGGAGGCTGCTGGGGTGGAGGCTGCTGGGGTGGAGGTTGCTGGGATGGAGGCTGCTGGGATGGAGGCTGATGGGATGAAGGCTGATGGGATGGTTATTCAGCAGGTTAGGACTTTCTGTGGACTCTTTTCCAAAATGTTGTGATGAGGGGAATGACTATTTCTAGTCAGTCCATTTTGTGGAGTGCTATGATGTGGGAAGCAGGCTGGGAAATTGTAGATTCCTATGGAGGTGGGGATTAGGGTTGGGGGTTAGGTTTTTAGGGTCAGACAGAGAGAGGACATGTCCACTTTTCTTCGTGTTGTGCCACTTTTCTTTTGGCTCACGTCCAACCTTTGCTGCCCCCGTGCTGCCTTGCCTTTATCTTGTGGCTTGTTGTCTTCTTGTTTACTTTTTCTTATATATTAGTTCTTTTTGCATGTTCTTCGTTTCTTAGCCTTTTTCTTTCCTTTTCATTTGCTGTGCATTGTTGGGGGTGGGTTGGGCGTTCCTATGGAGGGGGGGCTAGGGTTAGGGGTTAAGGGTTAGGGTTCGGGTCATCCACACTTTGTGGGATTACAGACAGTAGGCCTTTATTGTTGAATTCACTTTGTGGTTGATGTACATTCTGCTGCAGTGAACTCATGGCTTGCCATTTGGCTGGCAATAAGAGAAAATGCTGGAAGAATTCAGCAGGTTGAAGTTTCAAAAGTTTTATTTATTAGTGTCACAAGTAGGCTTATATTAACACTGCAATGAAGTTACTGTGAAAATCCCCTAGTCGCCACACTCTGGCGCCTATTCGGGTCCACTGAGGGAGAATTTAGCACGGCCAATGCACCTAACCAGCACATTTTCAGACTGTGGGAGGAAACCAGAGCACCCGGAGGAAACCCAGGCAGACACGGGGAGAACGTGCAGACTCCACACAGACAGTGACCCAAGCCGGGAATCGAACCGGTGCCACCGTGCCGTGGTCTGTCAGCATCTGTGGGGAGAGAAAGTGGAGTTAACATCGCAAGTGCGGACAATTCCTCTTCAGAGCTGAGTTGCCTTTTAGCACTTTCTACAGTCTCGCCCGAGCTTATCCTATCTCCCAGCAGCCACCAGGGTCAAACCCTGACATCCTGCCTCCTTGCTATAAAGCTATCAGCAGCAAGGTGTTGCTATGCCAACGGTGCAGGAGTTGTCGAAAGCCCATGGAGAGCTTTGTGCTGGATCATGTGATGACAGGAGATACGGTGCAGGTTAAAATAGTGTCAGCAAAAAACATCAAGATTGTTTGATTAGATTGAGAAGCTGGTACTGCAGATCACAAAGTCCAAGCATTCCATTTCTAACACTGTGTCACAACTTAATTCACATCAATATCCTGTTCACCTATCGCCCCTGTGCTCTGAACCAGTCCGGCGACACCTCCATTTTAAAAAGCTCTTGGTGTTTTCAAATCCCTTCACAGCCTCATCCCTCTTAACCACTTCTTGGAAAGGTCACCGCACAGAAAGAGCCCATTCAGCCTCTCGTGTCTTGTAACCTCTTCCAGTTTTGATTTGATTTGATTTGCTTTATTATTGTCACATGTATTAACATACAGCGAAAAGTATTGTTTCTTGCGCGCTCTGCGGACAAAACATACCGTTCATAGAGAAGGAAACAAGAAAGTGCAGAATGTAGTGTTACAGTCATAGTGAGGATGTAGAGAAAGATCAACTTAATGCGAGGTAGATCCATTCAAAAGTCTGACAGCAGCCGGGAAGAAGCTGTTCTTGAGTTGGTTGGAACGTGACCTCAGACTTTTGTATCTTTTTCCCGAAGGAAGAAGGTGGAAGAGAGAATGTCCGGGGAGCGTGGGGTCCTTAATTATGCTAGTTGCTTTGCCGAGGCAGCGGGAGTGTAGACAGAGTCAATGGATGGGAGGCTGGTTTGCGTGATGGATTGGGCTACATTCACGACCTTTTGTAGTTTCTTGCGGTCTTGGGCAGAGCAGGAGCCCATACCAAGCTGTGATACAACCAGAAAGAATGCTTTCTATGGTGCATCTGTAAACGTTGGTGAGAGTCGTAGCTGACATGCCAAATTTCCTTAGTCTTCTGAGAAAGTAGAGACATTGGTGAGCTTTCTTAACTATAATGTCGGCATGGGGGGACCGGGACAGGTTGTTGGTGATCTGGACACCTAAAAACTTGAAGCTCTCGACCCTTTCTACTTTGTCCCTATTGATGTAGACAGGGACATGTTCTGCTTTACGCTTCCTGAAGTCAATGACAATCTCCTTCGTTTTGTTGACATTGAGGGAGGGATTCAGTTATTCAGTTACTCTGAGATAAGACCGTAAGACATAGGAGCAGAAGTCGGCCATTCAGCCCATCGAGTCTGCTCCACCATTCAATGAGATCCTAACTGATCTGATATAATCCTCAACCCATTTTCCTGCCTTATCCCCATAACCCATGATTCCCTTACTGATTAGAAATCTATCTTAGCCTTGAATACACTTAACAACCCAGCCTCTGTGGTAAAGAATTCCACAAATTCATTACCCAGAGAGAAGAAATTCCTTCTCATCTCTGTCCTTCCCCAATTTTAATTGCTCCAGTGCCTCCAGCTGCCTGGGCCTCAAGCTTTGGAATTACTTTTCAAAATTCTTCCCCGTCACTCTCCTCCTTTCAGAAACTTCTTAAAAACAGCCTCTTTGATCAAGCTTCTGGTTATATAGCTGTCCTAATAATTCAATGGCCAAGTAACTGAATACATACTTTGGTTCTGTCTTCACAAAAGAGGACACAAATCAGATGCCAGAAATGTTGGAGAATGCAGGATTTAATAAGAGGGAAGAACTGGGGGAGATCAATATTAGTAGAGAAATGGTGCTGGGAAAAATGATGGGATTGAAGGCAGATAAATCCCCAGGGCCTGATAATCTACATCCCACTTAAGGAAGTGGCTCTCGAAATAGTGGATGCATTGGTGGTCATCTTCCAGGATTCTACAGACTCTGGAACAGTCTCTGCAGATTGGAGGGTAGCTAATGTCACTCCAATATTCAAAAAGGGAGGTAGAGAGAAAACAGGGAATTATAGATCAGTAAGCCTAACATTGGTCGTGGGGAAAATTCTCGAATCCATTATCAAGGACTTTATAGTGGAGCATTTAGCAACCAGTGGCAGGATCAGACAGAGAGAGCACGGATTTATGAAGGGGAAATCATGCTTGACAAATCTGTTGGAATTCTTTGAAGATGTAACTAGTAGAGTTGACAAGGAGGAGCCAGTGGATGTGGTATATTTGGACTTTCAGAAAGTGTTTGATAAAATCCCACATGAGAGATTATCGTGCAAGATTAAAGCGCATGGGATTGGGGGAAGTGTATTGAGATGGATAGAAAACTGGTTGGCAGAGAGGAAACAAAGAGTAGGAATTAATGGGGCTTTTCAAATTGGCAGGCGGTAACTAGCGGGGTGCCACAGGGATCAGTGCTGGGACTCCAGCTATTCACAATATATATTAATGACTTGGATGAGGGAACAAAATGTAACATCTCAAAGTTTGCAGATGATACCAAGTTGGGTGGGAGGGTGAACTGTGACGAGGATGCAGAGATCCTTCAGAATGATCTGGACAGGTTGGGCGAGTGGGCAAATCAATGGCAGATGCAGTATAATTTGGATAAATGTGAGGTTATTCACTTTGGAAGCAAAAACAAGAAGGCAGATTACCACCTGAATGGTTATAAATTGGGAGAGGGGCGTGTGCAGCAGGACCTGGGTGTCCTTGTGCACCAGTCACTGAAGGTAAGCATGCAGATACCGGCAAATGGTGTGTTGACCTTCATTGCGAGAGGTTTCGAGTACAGGAGCAGGAATGTGTTGTTGCAATTATACAGGGCTTTGGTGAGGCCATACTTTGAGTATTGTGTGCAGTTTTGGTCTCCTTTTCTGAGGAAGGATGTTCTTGCTCTCGAGGGAGTCCAGCGAAGGTTTACCAGGCTGATTCCGGGGATGGCAGGACTGATGTATGAGGAGAGATTGACTCGGTTAGGATGGTTTTCACTGGAGTTCAGACGAATGAGGGGGGATCTCATAGAGACTTACAAAATCCTAAAAGGACTAGACAGGGTAGATGCAGGAAGGATGTTCCCGATGGTGGGGGAGTCCAGAACCAGGGGTCACAGTCTGAGGGTTCAGGGAAGACCATTTAGGACAGAGGTGAGGAGACATTTCTTCACCCAAAGAGTGGTGAGCCTGTGGAATTCATTACCACAGGAAGTAGTCGATGCCAAAACATTGAATGTATTCAAGAGGCGGCTGGATATAGCACTTGGGACGAATTGGATCAAAGGTTATGGGGAGAAAGCAGGATTAGGCTATTGAGTTGGACGATCAGCCATGATCGTGATGAATGTCGAGCAGGCTCGAAGGGCCGAATGGCCTCCTCCTGCTCCTATCCTCTATGTTTCATGGGGCTCAAAAACGCAAGTTTTATTTTGATAACACTCTGCTGAAGCACCTTGGGATGTTAATGGTGCTATATAAATGCAAGCTGTTTTTCTGAGTTACCATGTTACGTGGCGGGATAAGCTGAGGAGTCTGCTGCAGGGGGACACAGGATTATAAATACATGCACCATCTCCGTGTGTACACGCAGGAGAGGGGTGCAGACACTGAGATTAGTACCAAGCCCTGAACATGTGCTTTCAGTGCTCAAGCATTAAGGAATGATAATGGGAACAAATGCTTTCAGCAATGTTGGCATTTAATTGATTGCACTGTAGGTGGTCATGTTTTATTCCAACAAGAGCTTTACATTATATCCAATTTTAGAGAGGGAGCGAGATGAAAAGGGTTTGGATAATTACCAGATTAAGGTAAAAACAGCACTGAGAGGTCTCCACTGTGCCATCATACCACTTACGGTTCAATAGCATCATTCTGAAGAATGAATATTTAAATTCCATTCCACTTGTCGCTGGCTGGAGTGTAGTGTAGGCTCGCGGCATCTCTATCTCTCCGTTACATCACACCCTTCATTCACCATCCAACCATTTCATTTCAGTCCCACATCAAAGTGTCTCTGGAACTGGCTCTGAAAATGATTGCCAATATTCATCAACACAGATTCACACAGAGTGAGGAGGCAGATCACAGACAGGGCAGCACTCAGAATGAGAGGAGCTACAAGTATAGGGGGAGGCGTTGGCGTAGTGGTATTGGCGCTGGACTAGTAATCCAGCTCTGGGGACCCGGGTTCAAATCCCGCCACGGCAGCTGGTGAGATAATAAAAATCTG
The DNA here is from genome assembly GCF_964213995.1 of Mustelus asterias. Taxonomy (NCBI): domain Eukaryota; kingdom Metazoa; phylum Chordata; class Chondrichthyes; order Carcharhiniformes; family Triakidae; genus Mustelus; species Mustelus asterias. The sequence goes on from NC_135818.1 coordinate 78,814,660, forward strand.
GAATTAAAATTCTGATGATAACCATTATCAATTGTTGTAAAAACCCGTCTGGTTCGCTGATGCCCTTGAGGGAAGGAAATCTGCCGTCCTTACCTGTTCTGGCCTACATGTGACTCCAGATCCATGGCATTGTGTTTGACCCTTAAATGCCCTCAAGGATGGGCAATAAATGCTGGCCCAGCCACCGATGCCCACATCCCGTGAACAAATCCAGAAAAACGGACAGGATAACAGTCTTACGCAGGAACCATATGTACAGGATGTTGTCCCCAATGAAGAAAGTAACAGCCAACATACATTGTAGAGAACGACAGAACAGAAGAAATAGGAGCTGGAGTAGCCCTGTGTCTCTCTGGAACCTGCTGTATCATTCAATAAGATCATCTACCTCAACCTGACATTCCTGCACTATTTCCCCCATCCTTCGATTCCCTTTAACACCCAGAGGAGCTTGCTCCTCAAGATCCTCAGTGGCTAAGCAGCCTCAATGCTTTGGGGTAGAAGATTCAAAGAGTCAAAGCTCTGGGGAACGAAAGATTTTGTCCTCAGCTTTGTCCGATTGACCAACCCATTCTTTCCTGACAATGAAATGTGACGGTGCACAAAACAAACCAAACTGATTCGCTTTCTTGATTCTCTGAGCTAAGATTGGTTTTAATATCTTCAATCACATCCTTTCATAGAAATCATAGAAACCCTACAGTACAGAAAGAGGCCATTTGTCCCATCGAGTCTGCACCGAACACAATCCCACCCAGGCCCTACCCCCATATCCCTACATATTCTACCCTCTAATCTACGCATGCCAGGACACTAAGGGGCAATTTTAACATGGCCAATCAACCTAACCCGCACATCTTTGGACTGTGGGAGGAAACCGGAGCACCCGGAGGAAACCCACGCAGACACGGGGAGAATGTGCAAACTCCACACAGACAGTGAGCCAAGCCGGGAATCGAACCCAGGTCCCTGGAGCTGTGAAGCAGCAGTGCTAACCACTGTGCTACCGTGCCGCCCCATTTATTTTTTATTATTAGGCCCTCCTCCTTTCCTGTTTTGCCCATCTCCTCTCTCCGTTAGATATCCTGGAACATTTAGTTCCCAACCTTGGTCACTTTGCAATCACGTCTCCATAATGGCGATTAGATTTGCTTTCTCTTTCTCCCATTTTACTTGGGCTTACCACAACTCTGGCTCATCAGCCTTTTCGTCTCTTCCTGTAACTCACCCATTCCTCTCCCAATCTCGCTGTCTTTAAGTCTCTCGCCAGCAAATCTTTCTATCTGGTCTTACGCTTTGCTATCATTCTCATTTTTCCATTCTTTCTGGTTGTTTCACAGCTCGGTATGGCTCCTGCTCTGCCCAAGGTCGCAAAGAACTACAAAAGGTTATGAATGTAGCCCAATCCATCACGCAAACCAGCCTCCCATCCACTGACTCTGTCTACACTTCCCGTTGCCTCGGCAATGCAGCCAGCATAATTAAGGACCCCACGCACCCCAGACATTCTCTCTTCCTCCTTTTTCCTTCGGCAAAAAGATACAAAAGTCTGAGGTCATGTACCAACCGACTCAAGAGCAGCTTCTTCTCTGCTGCTGTCAGACTTTTGAATGGACTTACCTTGCATTAAGTTGATCTTTCTCTACACCCTAGCTATGACTGTAACACTACATTCTGCACCCTCTCCTTTCCTTCTCTATGAACTGATTCGCTTTCTTGATTTGTCTGTATAGTGCACAAGAAACAATACTTTTCACTGTATGTTAATACATGTGACAATAATAAATCAAATCAAATCAAATCAAATCATTTCCATCACCCACCACATATCCTCTCTCTCTCTCTGCAACAAGTGACCATACTATTTCAATCTCTTCTCAGCTACTTCCTTCAATGTTTTTATCCTTTATCGTTACCTCACACATCCATCCCAGCATCTTATTAGTATCCAGCCCAAGCTTCTGCAGTGTATATAACAAGACCCATCTCACACCTGGGGCGGGATTATACGGCCTCGTCCCGAAAATGTAAAATCCCGCCTGATGTCAACAGACCTTTCCATGGTCCGCCCCTCGCCCGCTCCGATTCCCGTGGCGGGCGGGACGGTACAATTCTGGCCCTGGTCGCACAGATCCTTCCTTTCAGTCTTTTATTATTCATTTGTGGGATGTGGCATCACTGGCAAGGCCAGGATTAGTTGCCCATCCTTAATTGCCCTTGAACTGAGTGGTTTGCTAAGAATCAACCGCGTTGCTGGGGATCTAGAGTTACATGTAGGCCAGACCAGGTAAGGACGGCAGATTTCCGTCCCTAAAGGACATTAGTGAACCAGATGGGTTTATACGACAATCAACAATGGTTTCATGGCGATCATTAGACTTTGAATTCCAGATTTTATTTGTTTAATTAATTAAAATTCCACAAGCTGCCATTGTGGGATTCAAACCCAGGTCCCGAGAGCATTACCTGAGTCTCTAGATTACTAGTCCCGTGACAATACCACTACACCACTGCCTCCTCAAGTTTCAGCGATAACTTTCTATCACATAACATCCACTGCATTTCTTCCTATTACTCCAACCAGAGCTAATCCCTTTTTTCCATTTCTACACTTCAATCTTCTCCACCCCCAGGTACTTAAAACGATTCACTTTCCACAAGTTTTCACCCAGATTCTTCACGTCTTCACTCGTCATCTTCCCGAGGCTCAAACTGATGATCCATGCATTGGGTCTTTGGTCTTCATAATCCTGTCTACCAGTGTTTTTCTCCAGTTTACCAAATACTTGGTCATGTAATGACTATTAAATCAAACTTCTTATCTCTGCTGATAATTCCTCTAAATTGCTGTACATTCTGTATTGTCACCTTGGAGCCCAATCCACAAGGACAGCTCCCTCTTTCCCCAGCCGATAAAGCAAAGCCCACATGGGCAGCAAGGTGGCACAGTGGTTGGCACTGCTGCCTCACAGCCCAAGGGACCCGGGTTCAATTGCAACCTTGGGTGACTCTCGGTGTGGATGCGTTCTCCCCGTGTCTGCGTGGGTTTCCTCTGGGTGCTCCAGTTTCCTCCCACACTCCAAAGATGTGCAGGTTAAATGCATTGGCCATGCTAAATTGCCCCTTAGTGTCAGGGGGATTAGAATCCATAGAACCCATACAGTGCAGAAGGAGGCCATTCGGCCCATCAAGTCTGCACTGACCACAACCCCACCCAGGCCCTATTCCCGTAAACCCACATATTTACCCTACTAATCCCTCTGTTGATGCAGGCTCGATGGGCCGAATGGCCTCCTTCTGCACAGTAGGGTTTCTATGCGTGAACATCACTATTTGAGTCTGTCCTTCTCATCGGTTGATCCTTATGCCATTGGCATTTCGCTCTGGTAACAACCTAGAACTCATCACTTTGAAGGGTCTGTTTTATCATTTGGACTCTTAACTCATCAAAACTCTCTCAGCAGAACGTCATTTCTAGTTTTACCTATCCCGCCTTGTTTATTCAATTGATTATTTTTTTAATTGAATCAATTGTTTTATTTTAATTAGTTTATCTAGTTTAAATTGTTAATTGAGTAAAGTAACAGCAAGTTAGTTTCCCAGTTTACCTCACCAGCCACTGGAGACAAAAAGAACATTTTTAAAAATCACCTCTTTCAGCTGCACCAAATGCAGTTCATCTTGAATTCTTCCCCTGATTGCCCTGTGCAACCGTTCACTTCGATAAAGCTACAGACTCACACCCAAATTACTGCTGTTAATCCAGTTTCCTGTTACAATAACTAACATCAATTCGAACAACTGATTTGTGCTTGCAGTTTCTTTTACAGTTTTAAGTTCCACATTTAAAGTTTATTTATTCGTCACGAGTAGGCTTACATTAACACTGCAATGAAGTTACTGTGAAAATCCCCTGGTCGCCACACCCCGGTGCCTGTTTGGGTACACTGAGGGAGAATTTAGTATGGCCAATGTTTAACTAAATTTCAACTTGAAATTCCCACTTGCACCAAGTTTAGCTCGAACCCTGAACTCTTTCACATCCACTCCGTGCTCCACATCCGGGTCTATCAAGGCATTTTATCACAGCAGAAGCTGGATATATTTAGCAACTCAATATGATGAGCCGACCCTGGCTGTGGGATTGAGGCAAATACTAAACCCGAGGGTTATGTGGCTGGAGCAAAAGTGGAGTCCTGGCTCTTTGGAAGAAATGGGAGATCCTGGATATTGGAGGGGAATGGGGGGAGATCAGAGAGGATGGGGAAGATCAGGAGCGGGATTGGGGGAGATCGGGAGAGGGATGGGGAGATTGGAATGTGGGGGAGATTGGGGGGATGGGGGAGATTGGGAGGATGGGGGAGATTGGGGGGATGGTGGAGATTGGGGGGATGGGGCAGATTGGGGGGATGGGGAGATTGGGGGATGGGGAGATTGGTGGGATGGGGAGATTGGGGTGTGGGGGAGATTGGGGGGATGGGGAGAACAAGGGGTGGGGGGATGGGGGAGATTGGAGGGATGGGGAGATCGGGGGATGGGAGAACATTGGCAGGTATGAGGGGGTGGGAGGGGAGTGGGGGGAATCGGGATGGAGAGGGAGGGATGGGGAGAGGTGCTATATGCAGTAGTAGGAATCACTAACCCTCAGTGTGATAACACAGTGCCAATGGGACAGTTGTTGTCATTGGGACCAGATCCGTTTACCTTCACTTGTTATTTTCCCTCTTAAAACATCCGCTCCAATATGTCCAGCCGCAACATGGGTTCACACAATTTGGGGACTTGCTTTGCAAAAACATTCACTGGGAATAAAGGGCTTTTAAATCACCAAAGGCTGGAGTGTCAAGGTCCTTCTACAAGAGCAGGAATCCTCACTTGTTGTTCTGGGGATCAGCAGTGTGTGGTGTGTGGCATTGGCAATTGGAGACCAAGTCTAGAGGCAGAGCGTTGTGAAAACTGACATTGTCCTACAGAAAATGAGGAAGCTAAGGACTGTTTCTTTGATGTTATCACTGCTGCCCTTACGTACAGATGACAACGCGACGCTCCATTCAAAATGAATGCAACATGTCGCAACCCTGATATTGACTGATCTTCAAATCCCAAAATCCAACTATTGCACTGGGTTGATTGGAGCTGTCCAGTTGAGTGAAGGGGTTAATGTGAGGTCCCCTCACTATCATCTCCTTCAGTCAGTCACTGGGATCAGCCTCGATGTAAAACACCACATTCGCACTGATCCACTAGCACGACGTCATTTGATGAAACTGCTATATCCCCCACCCCTGCAGTATGAGGGCAGTTAAACTTGTGATTATTCATGAGACAGGAGGAGGTTAATGCCACATTATAAATCTATCCACTGCTTCCAGCTGCAATAAATCTTACTGGAGATTGTTTTGCTGTTCAAGGTGAAGGGAGTGCTGGTGAATTACAATCCTTTTACGCCGTGCGCTTTATCAGACACTCCTGGGTCAGGCAAGACGTAGAGACCCAAAATGTGGCTCTCTGCTTATTCAATGTGTTTGAGCTGACTGCGCTGATGTTTAGTTTCAAAGGGGGAGGCGATGGCCTAGTGGTATTATCACTAGACTATTAATCCAGAAACTCAACTAATGTTCTGGGGACCCGGGTTCGAATCCCGCCAAGGCAGATGGTGGAATTCGAATTAAATAAAAAACATCTGGAATTAAGAATCTACTGATGACCATGAAACCATTGTCGGAAAAACCCACCTGGCTCACTAATGTCCTTTAGGGAAGGAAATCTGCCTTCCTTACCTGGCCTGGCCTACATGCAACTCCAGAGCCACAGCAATGTGTGGTTGACTCTCAACTGCCCCCCAAAGGCAAGTAGGGATGGGCAATAAATGTTGGCCCAGCCACCAATGCCCATGTCTCACGAATGAATTTAAAAAAGACTGACTTGGGCCGCCTCCCTGGGTGAAATCACTGATGCCAAACACTGGGGAATTTTGTCGCTTTAAGCGCCCATCCACTGACTCTTGAACTTCAGAATTCCCTCCACAATTTGGCCTAAGATTTGGAAGCAGCTTCCTGGAAAGAGCAGACTGGGATGACCCTGAGAGACAAAACAGAATAGAGAGAGAGACAGAGAGATTTGTGCTGCCGTTGTGGTTGCACCTCTTGGGAATCACTCTGAATAAAACTGACAGCTGAAATAATGAGCCATCTTCCATTGTCACAACACTAGCTCAAAGCCATTGGTTAAACCACTGGTTTGAATAAATAATTGCATAATCTATTCGGAATACTGTTTATATATTGGCAGTTAATGCATTTGGAGACATTTCTTTGTCCACTGCCTTGAATGCAGCTGTTAATCTCTTAACCTTCAGGCTGAGTATTTACATAGAATACAGTCAGAAAAACAGCTAACTAACTTTTTGTCAAATTAGCTGCCTGAATTTCTATTGAAGGTTCAGTGGATAAAGGAAGGTACAAACATATATTTTCCCGGATGGTCTATTGCTGAAAATTAGACAGTTCTAACAGGAAAGGTGGCTTTCGGAAAGATTTGTCTAATTTAGTCCCACACGCTAGCGTTTTTCCCCATTTAGAATCATAGAATCCCTACAATGCAGAAGGAGGCCATTCAGCCCATTGAGTCTGCAACAAAACTTACCCAGGCTTAGCACATAACACCACGCATTTACCCCAATAATCCCCCTAACTTATATATCTTGGGTCACTAAGGGGCAATTTAGCAAGGCCCATCAACCTAAACTGCACACCTTTGGAGTGTGGGAGGAAACTGGAGCACCCGGAGGAAACCCACACAGACACGGGGAGAATATACAAACTCCACACACACACTGATCCAAGCCAGGAATTCAACCCGGGTCCCTGGCGCTGGGAGGCAGCAGTGCTAACCACTGTGCCACCGTGCCACCCATTTACCTGTCAATTAGTTCTCTCCGGATCCGTGAGCAGGATTTTCCGTCCCCAAGCCCCTGATGCCCTCCCTTCCCCCCCCCCCCCCCCCAGCTTGTTTTGTCTATAGCGATTTGCGAGATTCGCCTGTCCAGCTGCAGGGAGTCCCACCGGAGGGTGGAATCACCCTCGACAGGACTGG